>NW_027530683.1:1379254-1512926 GCF_008692635.1 Crocuta crocuta
GGGTTTATCAGCTCCAGCTTTCAAGTTTAATGGTGTTACTTCGTATTAAAAAAAAAAAAAAAAAAAAGCAAGATAGGGGCACCTGTGTGGCTCAGTCGGTTTACTCTCCAACTTTGGCTCATGTCATGATCTCATGGTTCATAGGTTCAAGCCCCATATCAGGTGACAGCTCAGAACCTGGAACATGCTTTGGATTCTGTGTCTCCCTCTCTCTCTGCTCCTCCCCCCCCCCCACTTGTGTTCTGTTTCTCTCTTTCTCTCAAAAATAAACATTAAAAAATTAATTAAAAAAAGAAAAGAAGGCAAGACAACAGGCCCCAGATGGAGTCACTTATGCTGAGCACCACATCATCAAAGACTTAATTACAGTTTTGGCCCTTCTAGAAATGGAATCTTAAACCAGCCAATCAGGAATTGCCTCATTAGCACTAGTTAGAGAATCTGCCTGATAGATCCCTGCCATTCCCTAAATGACAGTATCCTTGGAATAACAAACTTTTTTTTTTCTTTTCTTTTTCTTTTTGCTTGAGATAACTTCCTTGTTCCTACTCCCTTCTGCCTATAAAAATCTTTCATTTTCTAGAGCTCCTGTGAGGTCCCTTCTATCTGCTAGATTTGATGCTGCCTGATTTGAATCAACTTTTACTCAAATAAGCTCTTAAAAATTCTAATATGGCTCAGTTTATATTTTAACAAAAGGAAACTTCATGATGCCACACCTCCAACAATGACTCTCAAGGATTTTAAAAGATTCTTCCCACCATTAGAAAAACTGAACACCAACTGTGATTGAGAGAGAGCTGACTCCCTAAGAGAACACAGATATGGAACAGTTCCACAAATATGGAACATCAGGAAAACAAGAGCTGGCATTGTGCAGAACACACGGAAGCAAATCAAATTTCCTATAAAAGTTGTTATTACAAAAGGCAGTAATTTATCTTTGATATCCTATAGATGCTATTCAGAAAGCTGGCCCCTTCCCATTTATTAAGCACGGTGTTTTCATACTAAAATATAAAACCCACTCTTAGAGAGGAGCAATATAGCAATAATACTAGTGATTATTTAACTGATATTTATTGAACACTTGGTATGAGCCAGGCAGCAATGTAAATGTGTTTAAGCTGATAGCAGCCCTATGAGGTAAGTATTAGTATCATTCTCATTTTACACGTTAGGAATCGAGACACAGAGAGAGACCTTTTGGGTGAGGTTGCAGTGATATGATTTTATAAGGAAATGCAAGACTTTCAAAGTGAATCACTTGATGAACATTCATGTTTCTTTTTTAAAAAAAAATTATGTCTTTATTTTATTTTGAGAGAGCGAGTGAGTGGGGGAGGGGCAGAGAGAGGGGGAGACACAGAATCTGAAGCAGGCTCCAGGCTCTGAGCTGTCAGCACAGAGCCTGACGTGGAGCTTGAACCCACGGACTGTGAGATCATGACCTGAGCCGAAGTCGAACCCTTAACTGACTGAGCCACCCAGCCACCACCATGAACATTCATGTTTCTTTTCGGTGGATAGCATTGAAGAGAACAGAAACCTATGTTAAACAATGGATAAGAGGGAAATAATAGTATCATACAGTTGGCAAGATTTTAGGAGGAAACAGTGAAATAAAAAGAAGACCCTAAAGCATTTGTGGTCTTGGGCTCTTGGGCTGAAAGGAGGCTAAACAATGGCACCACTTTTCATTCTAACAAATTAAAATTAGAAGATCAAAGGCAAATGAAAGGATTAAGAATCTGGGCAGAGCAACAAATGCCACTTTGGCAAAAAGACTAGGGCATGATTTAGGAAGGCTTATGCTGAACACAAAGTTTAGGAATGTAGGGGGCTAGTCTGGACGTCCAACAGGATTGAGCATATTCACAACTTCTTACATAGTGTAGATATCTTGTTTCTTTTCTGAATAGGTCAAAGTCAGTGTGAATAAATGTGAAATAACAGAAAAAATATACACTGGTCTCTGCCCCTGGTTCCTGACATAGAACTCTTAAAACCTTTTTAATTTCTTGAGTGATAGGAGCATCTGACACCAAGCTCCTAAATCCCTTGGTATTTCCTTGATGATGAGAACATCTTTTGTTCTAATGGTGGCTCTTCCCAGTTCCTGGATGGGGGTTGATCACCAGAAAAACCAAGTCGGGTATAACTCTCAGCTTCACCTTTCCATTCTCCAGAAAGGGGAGATGGGCTAGAAATGGAGTTTAGGATCAATCATGCCTACTTAATGATGTTTTTGTAAAAAGGCCAGAGGTACAGGGTTTTGGAGAGATGTGTCTGGGTGAGCTCTTCTAACAAATGGTAAAATCCAAAAAGAGGGCTGTGGGAATCTCTGATTTGTAGCCAAGTTGGGTGTAAGTTGCAGGTAACCTGGGGACCTACTACTTGTGATTGGCTTCTGATGTGGGGACAGTCTTGTGGGACGAGCCCTTAACCCCTGGGGTGTGCACTAACTACAGTTAGTGTCAGAATTGAATATAATTGCAGGACACTCAGCTAATGTCAGAGAATTGGTCAGTGTGGAGAAAAACCCCACACACTTAGAGTCAGAAATATTGTATGAATAGAAGAGAAACACAAGGAGACAAGGAGTTTTTCTAGACAATAAACTAAATGTTAGTGTTTAATGCATTGACTTTGCTTCACCTGCCTCTCTCAACTCCAAGGAGGCTGGGAAGGAAACTCTGGAAAGAACAGGCTATGTAACAAGCCTCAAGATGACTGCTTTACTCTTAGGAAGATTTGAGATTCAGATTCAAACAAAATAAATGTCCAATATTAAGAATTGGTTAAATAAATGATGGTATATCTAGATAACAGTATGCTATAGAGCCATTATAATCATGTTAGGAAAATACAGTTAATCAATGGCAAAATCGTCAGGATATAGTGTTATGTGAAAAATGTTTAAATATATAGCACAACACTGAAGATACAATAATGGATAATGAATAAAACTGAAAGCCTGCCTGCAGGGAGTTCAAATTCTATAATCACAAAAATATGAATATCATAGTAGATATTTGGGTACTTTCTGTCTACGTTCTTTTTGGAAACCAATCCTTCCTCACATTGATTCCAATTTTTTTCAGTTCTTGATGTTTATTGGTGGTCCTGGTCCTGTCTCGACCCCTCTTCAGGCTTTGAGATGGTCATATAACACCGCTTTAATCTAGTATCCAACAGAGCAATAGCCAACCAGAGTAATCAGCCTCTGGCTTGAGTGCTTTTACATATGAAGCACGTGACCTAAACAAAGACAATCAAAATGTGCACTGAGACTTTTGTCAGAGCCAACATCAAGCAGATTTTTCTCCATTTGCTGTAATTGTTAGGCTTTCGAGGGCGGGGGGAGTGAAATGTGAGGACCTGATCTTAGGCTACCCATGTTCATCATGGCCACTACTTGAAAATACCAAACTAAAAATTGGAAAGAAGAAATCTTTCTTTTTTTTTTTTTTTTCTTAAATGACAAGGTAATTTGAGTGATGTTTCCTTCCACTGTGAAGGAAAACAGTCCTAGCTAAAACAACATATCATGGGAATCTCATTTTTTCTTAAATAACTTACGGTCATTTGAGTGATGTTTCCTGCCAGTGTGAAGGAAAACAGTCCTAGCTAAAACAACATTATCATGGGAATCTAAGCTTGAGCCTCGGTTTGACAGTATATCTGACTGTAGGGTCAGTAGAGGCATCTATTTGCACACATTATTACACAGAGGAAGATATCCTGTTAGACACAGAGGGGAAGAAACAAAAGGTAGAGAAAAAAGCATGATGTTGTTCCCCAGACCCCATATATTTGTGTTTGAGCCCTAAAAATGACAGATGTCGATAAAGGGAGATGATTTTGTGAAACAGTCTATTAGTCCTGAGGGCCAAGCCCTTCTGAATGGGGACCCTAGAAAGTAGCACAGCAGATGAGGTATGGAACACAGGGCAGTAAGACTCTGCCATGTGAGAAACTCAGGATATTCAGTCCATTCTGGTACCTCAAGGCTTTGCAGTTCAGGGAGGATCTGAAGACAGTGCACTTGGTATTTTATCAAGGAAAATAAAGACATCAAGGTAGCTGAAGAGCTGTCATCTAAGTCGTTTTGCAGGCAACCTTGGAGTGTGGAAGACTGCTTGTTTGGGAAGCCATAGGAGTCATTCTTGGCCATGCCCAAAATGACGTGGTGTGGTACTGAAGAGGGCTCAGGCTCTTACATCAGCTAGAGATAGCACAAGTCAGTGAAGTTTAAGATAATTACTGTTGCTTGAATTTTAGAATGATCATATCTGGAAATTTTAAACTGTGTTTCAAAGGCTATACCAAAACACTAATAATGACTATTTTTGGATGATAGAATTACGAATGACTTATTTTCTTCTTTGACGTTTTAAAATTTTTTAAAAAGTTTATTTATCTATTTTAAGAGAGACAGAGACAGCGTGATTAGGGGAGGGGCAGAGAGAGAGGGAGAGAAAGAGAGAATCTCAAGCAGGCTCTGCATTGCCAGCACAGAGCCAGATGTGGGGCTTGAACTCACAAAACCGTGAGATCATGACCGGAGTTGAAACTGAGAGTCAGATGCTTAACCAACTGAGCCACTCAGGCATCCCTTCTTTGACTTTTTTTTAAAATCCCCCAAATGTTTTATAAATAAATTATACATTATAATATGATCAGCAAATAGACACAATGTTATATATATATTTTTTAAATCCTCAAGCCTTCACACAGCGTCATTCAAATGCACCCAAGAGCTGGCAAACCTTCTGAAGAAAAAAAATCTCACAACTTAAGAAGTTGGCTACCCAAGAGTTGGAGGACAATTCTTCCTAGAAAAATATACTTTTCTTCATTTATCAGCAAAATCATAAGCAACATCAGCAAACATCATTTCAGGAAATCATCTGAAGATCAAAGAAATGGGAATTAATTGTATTGAATTCATGGTTTTTTAAAATTTTAGGTACATAAAATATAACTCATAAAGTTCATTTAATGTGATGTCTATTGCTTGAATTACTGTAAACATGTGGCTATAGATAGCTATACATATGGGTATAGATATAAGACATAAACAGGTATAAAGTGTACAGAGGCTTAGATTTAGGTATATATTTATCAGGGCTTTCAGAATCATACTTGAGATCCATTCTTATATTCTCCATCATATACTCTTTAGTTCCTCAACTCTAACTTATCCCATTCCAAAGGTTTTCAGGATCTTAATCCTAATTTTCATGGAGGAATTATTATAGTCCAGTCCCTAGACAATTTTCCATTTCATTTCCTTTTATGTTTGTTATGCATTCATAATATACAGAGTGGTATGCAGAGTTCAGGAAGATTTAAAAGAAAGGAAACACCTTTGGTGTTATTTAGAACACCAAAGGTTTACAGCCAGATAAATAGCTGAAAAAAAAATTAAGTACACTGCATATTATATTTAGCAATTTAGATAATAAATGTAACATAATTAGGTAACTTTCCTACTTTGAAAATTCTACAATTTTGGGGGGGTGCCTGTGTGGCTCAGTCGGTTAAGTCTCTGACTTTGGCTCAGGTCATCGATCTCATGGTTCATGAGTTTGAGCCCCACATCGGGCTCTGTGCTGACAGCTCAGAGTCTGGAGCCTGCTTTGGATACTGTGTTTGTGTCTCTCTCTCTGCCCTTCCCCTGCTCACAGTCTGACTCTCTCAAAAATAAATAAACATTTTTTTAAAAAAAAGCATAGCTTTAAAAAAAAAGAAAAATCTGCAATTTTAAAATATATCAGCAAACGAGATTTAATAGAACTGTATTTGCAAATGAATTCTGTGGACCACCCATTACATTTAAAATCACCTGTAATCTTATAGTTTAATATAAAATGAATTACTATGCCTCTCTGTATATATTATTTATATAAGATATAACGGTAGATTAATTCCATGACTCATCTGGAAAAGTAGTTCCAATCAGTATCAATAGCCGAAGCTTTTGTACAATTTCTAAAAGATACCATATGTTTTGAATTATATTACACATAAATATTTATTTATTTTTAAAAAATGGTATATACCCAAAATGTGCTAGTCATCTCAAATTCAAATACATGCCACCTACAAATAAAGAAATGGATTTTAGATACATGCCTTCTACACAACAATCTTACTATAATCACAGGACAAAGACAAACCTGAACAACATTTCCCAACTCTAGGTCACCAATCACAAAGCAACCCTGCACAGGAACCACATGAGAATTTTTATAGAGATGGTTAGTAATTATTTCCTAAAGGATAGAACAGAATGAGAAACATCCTCTAGTTTAATGTCTGGAGATACTATTTTCCCCTCTTCCCATCTCTGACTGCTTATTTTGTGTCTCATTATCTAATTGACCATTTTCTCTGGTCTTTAATAAGATTCTACTCTGTTTCTGGCAAATCATTTGCACTAATAATCTCCGGCTCAAGTTTTCTCTATAGCGTCATATGAATGATGACTTGTTGCTTTGCTAAGAGCTCATTTGCTGGACTGTAATTTTGGTTCAAGACGGATTAACATTTTGTGAAACAGATGGTGGATAATAATTCATCACACCTTGAAAGTTTCGATGCTATTGCTGCTGCTGGAATGAAAGCCAAGTTCATTAGACAGGTGTTCCATTGCCACTCACCATTGTTCGAGGTGATATAAAACTTTTCTCTCCTTCATGCTTTGAATTTTTTGCAAAATTCGCAAAACCCAAAAGGCTCTCTGAGTGGGGAACAGCATGTTCTTGGAGGGTGAGTCTTTCTGTGTGAATACAAAAAAAAAAAAAAAAAAAATTCNATATTTGTCCTTCTCTGCCTGACTTATTTCGCTCAGCATAACACCCTCAAGGTCCATCCATGTTGCTACACATGGCCAGATTTCATTGTTTCTCATTGCCATGTAGTATTCCATAGTATAGATAAACCACATCTTCTTGATCCATTCATCTGGTGATGGACACTTAGGCTCTTTCCATGTAATTTCTTTAGTTAGAGAGAGAATTACATAATTTTTTCTAACTTTTCTACATATATTCTCTTTGCTGAATCAAATTCAAGGCTTAAAAGTACATTTCTAAAGGAGCCATTTCTGAGTCAGCAACTAAAAATAAGACTGAAAATATTATTTTTAAAAAGATCAACTAAATAGGCTTTCCCTTTACAAAGATGTTTGCAAATTCAAATCCTCAAAGACATTGCCCTGCCTTGCTTTACACAGACTCAGAGTATATGGAAATTTGACCTCAAAGCTACCTTTTGAAGATCCATTCTCTTGACCTTCCTGGGTACTATGCACAGCTGCCCACAATGTGTGCAAAGGCTGTACTATGGGTTCTCATCCAAGAATGTGTGTGGAGAGGCAAATCCAGGAGGCAGGCTTCCTCCAGAATGATGCATAAAAAGTGACAGCTTATAACGTTTCAGCATTATCACAGAAAGAAGAGAATACATATAGTTTGATGTGTTTTTATCTGTAAAAAAGTCCTTCCCATTATGATTTTGGAATTTAAAAATGAAGATTAAGAAGTGGGCCTCACAGAGATGAAAACCAAACTCTACAAACACAAGCTGTGCACTCAAGGACATACGTAAGGACAGAATGCCTGGAAGAGGTAAAGGGGTATCTATGGGGAAAAGACAGGTGTTTATCCTTCAACTGCCCTCCTCCAGGAAGGAAACTCTAAGGTGTCTTCTATATTATGCCCCAGAGTTCCCCAATGGGATTGTGTCCTAGTTTCCCACAGTGTAAACTGATCAACACCTCGGCCTGTATTGGCTTCGCCCCATGCCTGCTTCATGTCCCCACCCCTTTATCAGCACTTCCTTGGATCATCTTCAAAGAAACTACCTGCACACAGATCTTTATCTCAGTGTCTGCTTCTGAGGAAACCCAACCCGAGATGATGTGCATGCTCATGTGTCCCTCCAAGGTATAAGCAGCCCTATTTCTCCATTTTCTATTATAGTAGAATAAGAAGCAGTACACAACTTTGTTTGAGAATAGAAAAGAACTCTAGTCCTCTTGAAAAAGGGCTCTTATTAGAGATGGAGATCAACCCCATATACACTATGTATTAGTTTGCTAAGGCTGCCATAACAAATACCCACAAGTGTGGTGACTTAAAACAAGAGAAATTTATTTTCCTCACAGTTCTGAAGCCTTGATGTCCAAAACTAAGGTGTCAGCAGAGCAATGCTTCCTCTGAGGGCTCTAGGGTAGGATTCTTTCTTCTCTCTTCCAGGCTTCTGGTGTGTCTCCCGGAAATCCTTGGCATTCCTTGGCTACCGGCTGCCATTACTCCAATGTGTGCCTCTGTCATCATGTGGTGTTCTTCTTTGTGTGTCTCCCTGTATCTTCACATGGCATTCTGATAAGGATACCAGCCATTGGATTTAGCCCCTGCTCCATCCAGTGCAACCTCATCTTAACTTGATTACATCTTCAGTGACCCTATTCCCAAATGAGATTGTATTCACAGATACCCGGGGTAAGGATGTGAACACACCTCCTTGGAGACACAATTCAACCCACAACATGCTACATCTACCAGCTTGACAGAAAAGTCAAATCACATGGCCCTCTTTCCCCACTCACTGATATATATTAAACATATGATGATAGTGGTGATGATGATAATTTTTAAAATCTACTCCATCCAGGAATATAGCTTCCTACTTCTGTCTGCTTCCGATTTTTTTCTAGGCTAGTTATAGTCCATAGTATTTTTGCTGTGAGAATTCAGTGACTGCCTTGCATCTCTATTCCTCTCTCTCCTGAGAATAGTAAGAGTAATTTTGACAAGACAGTGCCTTCTCTAGATGAGGTGAGAGCCAAAAGCAGCAGTTCATCAACCCCTTACAGTCCTTGACCTTAGCTGAATCCTGTTTCAGTCGCTCTGAGAAAGAGACAACCAGGAAGAAACTGCTATGTGACATTTCACCATCAGCCCCTTGCCTTGAGTGTATCCCTTGTTAAAGGCAATCCCTCTGTCATCTCTACAAGCACACCTGGCTTCCAAGTGTTTCTAAATACTTGCAGGTTCTTGAGTCATTCAGAAACCAGTCATGGCATTTGAGCCATATAAATGTATCTTCAGTGTCTCTGATGCAATTTCTCTTTTGACTACTAATAAGAGGCATTGGAAGGGAAAGAGAAAGCTATTTAACAACCAGAGCAAAATGTCTATCACTAATTATCTTAAAGTTCCATGATCTAGCATCCTGATTAGCACAGGCCTGGAAGAAGCACAGAGTAAAACTGGACATTTATTCTTCAATTAGAGAGCAGAATAATGACTGCCTTCCAGATATCCTAGGGAGCAACACTTCAGCTTCATCACTCCTTGAGCAGAAAAAGAATTTAAAATGCAAGCAAGTGCCCATTTAGGGTCTGTGAACATAGCATCAAAATGCTCTACTGTGGAAGGCACTCTGGACGTTTTTTAGCTTTTACCTCTTAACCAAATTAGTCTCCTGCCGAAGTGAAAACAAAAAGAGCCGTTCACAAAATTACATATGCAGTGCTGTCTCAACTATTTGAAAATGTACACAACACTTTTAGAAGAAGACACAACAAATTACTAACTGTAGTAATCTTTGAGGATTGGTGATGAGCGTTTTATTATTTTCTTTTCAATACTGTTGTGTTTTCCAAGTTTTCTGCAATAAGCATATATTATTTGTATTTTAGCACTTATGATTTAATGTTTTGAATGCTTATAATGTACATGACACTATACCAAGAAAATTGTGCATATTATCTCATTTAATTCTAACCAAATGGAAAAGAAAAAAAGAACCTACATAGAAAATATTATCTCCATACGTAACTTGCCTAAGATCACCTAGCTGTCTATGGCAGAGTCAGGAATCAAACACAAGTCTACATAATTTCATTCTGTCCCCCATGTGTTATTTTCATAATCAGAGAAAAGGGGCTAGTCTGATAATAGTATCTGAGTTTAGTAAAAATAGTGGAATCAGCTTGTATAAAACAAGGATCCTAAAATGCAAATAAAAAATAATACACCTAAGAAGAAAAAAAATCTGTAAAAATAATGTATCTTAGGCTTACTCGATGTCAATTACCATTGAAACAGTCTTATGGAAATGCATATTACCACCCGCACACCTGATGTGGTGCCTGGGAGTCAGTCAGTGACCTGAATAGGCGACATCCACTTAATGATACTCTATGAACTTAGTTTGCTTGTTCCTTCTGAGATTCTATTCTCATTAGTTTCTTCAGCTATCTATTATTCAACAAACATTTCCTGTGTGCCTAATAGCTCAGGCATTATGGCGGGCCCCCGGTGAGTGCAGTCAATAAGAGAGGCATGATTTGTGTCCTTACAGAGGTCTCTGTCCTCCATCCTGGGTGCCTCACCTGTGACTAAAGCTAATACTTGCTTCAGTTGGGGTTGTTGCTATGATGGTATAAAACAAAGTGAAGCAGCTGGCACAGCACTTGACATGTGGAAGGCACTCAATAAATTTTACTGCTGGTATAATCTCAGTTTTCCCAGCTATAAAATGGAATTTATCTTATCTGACTTGGCTGGGTGTGAGAATATTGATCTGTATAATCCTTTAGTGATTATATCTGCCCTAGTCCAGAAGACACCTTGATTTTTAAATGATGCTTCAGAGAACAGGAGGTCAAAGGACAAGATGAGAATTAACTATTGTATTCTAAGCTTGTAGTAGATTAAACTCCACTTACTCTGCCATATTTAAAAAAAAATCCATAGGGGGCGCCTGGATGGCTCAGTCGGTCAAGTGTCTGACTTCGGCTCAGGTCATGATCTCGCGGTTCATGGGTTCGAGCCCCACATTAGGCTCTGTGCTGACAGCTCAGAGCCTGGAGCCTGTCTTCGGATACTGTGTCTCCCTCTCTCTCTGACCCTCCCCTGCTCATGCTGTCTCTCTCTCTCAGAAATAAATAAAACATTTAAAAAAATCCATGGAAAAACCAATAAGTCACTACGAAAACTCTAAGCATATTTATGTAAGCAAATTATTATGATTTCAACATTCATGATATAAGAAAGTTAAGGGTAAACTTTGATAAGAACTATCAAGAGACTATCTTGAAAAGAAAAGTAAGTTCTCACTTTTTAAAGGCTTTCAGATGAGGTATCTTGAGACCTAGGTCAAAGTAAGCTTTTTTACCAACCAGAAATATGTTTGTGCACGTGTCAAATGAGATATACTTTCTGAATGCTGTAATGCACATTCAGCATCTTGCAAGCACAACATTTGAGATATGTTAAGAGATTTACATAGATTTTCTCTAATTCTCCAAATACACCTTCTAGTAAAGTTAGGTCTCCTCCATCAGCATCTGAAGCTGGGAGACGTTAAGCAGTTTACCAAGTTATTCTGGTAAAAGTCAGTGCCTGAATGTGAACCTCCACTAACCTTTCATGGTAACACCACATCCATGCTTCAGCAACAAGAAATCCATTACTTCCCAAAGCAGCTTGTCTCTTTTAAAGGCACTTTCAATTCACAGAGTTCCTTCCAACATTGATCTGAAATCTAGTCCCTTATGGAAGTCACCACTACCTCTAGTTTCACCCTTCAGTTAAATTCATTAATTTAAAGAGGGAAGAGGAAAGGAAAACGTTTTGTATCTTCACATGTTTAACAGTACCCTTTTTCCTGTTTTTGGAACAAGGGGCCCCACACTCCACTTTCCACCGGGCCCACAAATAATATACCTGGGCCTGTTTCCAGGGTAGATATTCAAAATATCCTGTCCAGTTGGCCAGGTCCCTAACCAATCAGAAATCAGTGCTAATTGGTATGTAGAAATGCAGCATATCAGGTGAATATTGGCCTTAACTGCTTTCTGTTGAGTTGATGTAGTTTCCTATAGGAGCAGGTAACATTATGGAATCCTCTGACATACACTGAAAAACCTCAAGTTCGTGCCATCAATTCTGCAGCTTCTCCCCATACTTACCAATCTTCAAATTGCTACACTGCATCAAACCATCCTTGCTCTACACTTGGAAAGTCAAATAAGAATACATTACTTCCAAACAAAATTTAAAGTGAAAGTTCGAGTCAAAGCTTGTACAAGTCGTGGAAATCATTAGCTGATTTACAATTTCCCAAAGAGACCATACCAATGTCTGACCTGTTGCATTTTCATTTCTTAACTTCATGCCTTGAAAGATTTTTGCTTGAAGAATCTTGGGGCCCCAGATGCATTTCTAAAGACAAGGGGAGGGAGTAACAGTTATAAACCTATTCATATATCAGTCCTCTGATGAAAGCCATGGAATGTTGCCTTCTAAAGGCCCTGATCTTGTTTTTCTTCCTTATATAGACTTAGGGACATTCAATTGAAAAGCAGTCACAACAAGGAAGTTCTCTGATTCTTTGTCATTCTGAAGTGAGGAAAAATAATTTTTTCCACTGCCTACTTCTGGCAGAAGTTGAGTATACCTCAGCCTCCAGTGCATTTCCTCACTTACCATTAAGTACTAACTCACTCCCTAACCCTGACTTCCAGGGTTTAGACTATAATCTCAGGTTTTAGACTATAATCACACAGAAAAATCACATTATCATCACCTCTATGTGTGCCTCATCAGTGACATTTCCTCAAACTCATATCCTTCTTCCTACAATATCTCCCCTCTCTCTTCTTTAAAGTTTTGGTTCAAGTTCCATTTCTCTGTGACATTTTTCTCCTCTCTGCTACAAAGTCTGTTGCATTGCTGTTTTCAAACTTCCCATTTTAAAACTATTTACCTCAATGTCTTAATAAGACCCAATTTACCTGTTTCACATTTAGACAGCATCCATAGTTCAAATGCAATGAAAGCTGATTAGAAAATTTCTAGTCACAGGCTTCTCAGTGGCTCAGTTGGTTAAGCATCTGACTTTTGGTTTCAGCTCAGGTCATGATCTCATGGTTTGTGAGTTTGAGCCCCTGTGTTTGCATGGAGTTCTATGCTTCTCCCAAGCTGAGTTTGCTTGGGATTCTCTTTGTCTCACGTGTGCCCCTCCCCCACTAGTGCACACTCTCCCTCTCAAAATAAATAAACTTTTAGAAAAAAATAAAATTTCTAGTCATGTACATCTACGAAAGACTGAAATCTATTAAATGTGATAGAACATTGTCTCTGAGCTCAAATTCTGCATTTCCTGCTTTCTAGTATGTGATCTTTGAAAATCTTTTTACTTTTGTCATTGTGTATGTGGAAAGATAATGCCCACCTGGTAGGGGTGTTATAAGCATGAAATTATCCTTTCATCTATGCCAGTCAACTAGTACAATACCTGGCACAGAGCAGGCACTTGCTAAATAATAGCTATCAATACCAGACAGGACTCTACCACTACTTGCTTGAAAACTTATCATTTCAATTCAAATCAGTACTGAAAATAGGTAAGGCTTTGTATCACAAATCAATTTTTATACATTTAATAATATTATTTATATGTGTTTAGTTTTTGATGCCTAGGAAGGTTGTTGAAGAAAATAATTGCTAGTGAAATAGAGAACAGGTTGGTGAGAACTAGACCGAAAACAATGGTCAGGAGAGCAGAGCAGATGTGTGGGTGTGTTAAGCAGAGTCCAATATGTGGTAGGGTATCAAGAGTGACCTCGCTGGTTTTTGGCCCTTATAGCAAGATAGACATACAATAGTCTACATTTCTTCTGAGGATTCCTTGAGGAATATCTTGATGGCCCCATTCCTGTTGGCCAGACATTTAAATCCCTACTGACCTGCAGCAGGTTAAAACTTACAGGATACAGATGAGATTTATGTGACAGCCTCATACATCATTTTTCTCACCTCAGTGACCTTAGTCCCTGGAATGCCATTTTTTGTAAAGTGCATCAACACTAAAGAATTTAACAAGTTTTCTTCATTTTGCTTATTTCTCTAAAATCCTGCTCTACAAACTTTTTGGCCTTTCAGCTACAGAAATTATATCTCAGGGATACATAAAAGTGTCAATGTTACCAGGCGGTCTGATGATGCATGGCATACTTCTTGCTAGAGCAAAGGCAATGGAGAAGGTATTGCCTTGAATCAAACACTGACACAGGGCCAAAAATCGTGGCCGGCAATACATCCTCCAATGGAATTAGGTTACGAATGTGCAGAGAGCTATGATGATGCATGCATGAAATGACACCACACGCCAGGAGAGCAAGCTGAGCTGTAAGATCAGATCCGGAAGAACCTCTCAGAACTGCCTGCATGTCAGCTAAATTGGAATTTTGAACTAAAATGCCTTGCATATATGTTTGAGGCACTAAGGGGCAAGAATAAGAAAACATGCTCCTCCCTCATTTGGCTAATTCCCATTTATCCTTCAGAGCTCAACTCAGCAATTCTCTTCTTCAAGAAGCTTTCTGTGATGGACACCACATCCATAACACCGCCACCCACCACTGCTACCACCCCTGTCGTCACTGCTTCCATCATCCACAGCCACCATCACCACCACCACCACCACGGCAGCCCAGTCTACTTAGGTAACCCTGCACTTGACTCTGATGAGGCAATAGCATACTCTATTTAATGTTACCTGCTACCCTCTAGCCTTGTTTTTTGATGTCAGGACCTGCTTTTCCTCATCTTGTCTCCCTAGTGCCTAATAAAGAGCCTACCTATGTTAAGTACATAACAAATGTTTGCTGAATAGATGAGCAAATCTAAAAATAGAATTACTGTTCAGAAATGCTTGCAGTATGGAATATCTTTTTTTTTTAACAAGTTATAGCCAGATTCTTAGAATGCAGAAATTACCTAGTAACTTCATTAATTCATTCCCGTCACTAAAGAACACTAAAGAAGCAATTTACTGAATGACACTCTAGTGACCAGAAGGAGGTAATATGACTAATTCCAGAAGTAATTTTCCACACAGAGTTTACCCACAGGAAAAATATGGCTAAATACTTCTTAAGACCATAGGTTGGGGAACAGTAAATTAATTCAGCAGGCTATGTCCTTTTAGACTCTGAGAAATCAGTAGATAAGGTTGGATTTTACATGTTGTAAGTCAGTTTTGAAAATCCATTGTAAAAAAAAAAAATCCCACTCTTCCATTATCTTTATTTGTGACTTAGATGGATTTCTAAATACGGACTTTTATGCTGGACTCTAACATGGATTGTCAAATTGCTCACCAAATATCCTTGAACATTAAAGGGGGAAATCTGTAGTTATTCTGTTCATCTCTAAAGGTTGTTTTTACCTTTGTAAGGCTTGCACGTATTTTAAAGATAATGGAAGGAAGAGTGGCAGAGAGAGAAATAGGAAGAGGAAAATGGAAGTTAAAAAAAATTTAATGTTAATTTATTTTTGAGATAGAGAGGGAGAGAGACAGAGACAGAAACGAGCTGGGGAGGGGCAGAGAGAGAAGGAAGACACAGAATCGGAAGCAGTCTTCAGACTCCGAGCTGTCAGCACAAAGCCCAATGCAGGGCTTGAACTCGTGAACTGTGAGATCATGACCTGAGCTGAAGTCAGGCGCTTAACCAACTGAGGCACTCAGGTGCCTCAGAAAAGTTTTAAAATATATATATTTACAAAGCCAACATCACATCAGTCATTACTGCCAAATAACAAGCATAACTTTGGAGTCCATACCTTTTAGTAACATGAAACTCACTTGCTCTACCTGGTTTTATTTCTTCCACTAACTATGTGACATTCGGGATGTGAATTCGACCTTCTGCTCCTTTTCCATAAGTTTGAGAGACTGGTTATTGTTTACCCAAAGGTCTCTTATTATTATTATTTTTTTTTACGAATAGTTTATTGTCAAGTTGGTTTCCATATAATACCCAGTGCTCATCCCCACAAGTGCCCTCCTCCATGCCCATCTCCCCCCTCCCGCCCCACAGCTATCAGTCCTCAGTTTTTTCTCAGCATTCAAGAGTCTCTCATGGTTTGCCTCTCTCCCTTTCCCCCACCATTTCCGCCCTTCTTCTCCCCCATGGTCCTCCGTTAAGTTCCTCCTAATCCTCCTATACGTGCAAACATATGGTATTTGTCCTTCTCTGCCTGACTTATTTCGCTCAGCATAACACCCTCAAGGTCCATCCATGTTGCTACACATGGCCAGATTTCATTCTTTCTCATTGCCATGTAGTATTCCATGGTATAGATAAACCACATCTTCTTGATCCATTTGTCTGTTGATGGACACTTAGGCTCTTTCCATGTTTTGGCTATTGTTGAGAGTGCTGCTATGAACATTGGGGTACATGTGCTCCTATGCATCAGCATTTCTATATCCCTTTACCCAAAGGTCTCTTAGTGCTCTATGATTTTATAAATTCATACAAGTAAGTACCAAGTATTCCATTGCCTTATCTCTCTGCCTCTCTTAGTGAGAAAACCAAAGGTCCATGTAGAAGAGAAAAGCAGTACAAATAAGCACCTTCCCAGGGATCTCAGAGGTTTGTTCGGTTTTGTTGACTCACACCGTGAAGGAGAAGTCGCCTCATTCTGCTGCCAAGCTCGAGGAGAGTTATAGGTACAATACCTATGCCTGATCAGTCAAATTCTTCCAGGGTTGATCTCATTCTAATAACTCAACGCCTTACAACCAAAAGAATCTAAGAAAGATAAACAGACAGACAGAGTTCTCCTGGCTGTATTGTCACATGTTCCTTAAGTCAGTGTGTTCCCAGAGAAGGGATAAATATAGTCCAGGAAATAAATAAGATATGTGCAGTAATAAATAATAAAATATGTGCAAGTCTCGCCTATCCATTTATTTACCATCCAGCATGTGATCAAGGAAGGAGAATCTAACCAATTCTCACTGCAACCTTTTCCCCAAATCAGAAAACAAACATATAGGAAGCTGAGGGGAAATGGGGCAAACAGGAAAACAAATGATGATTTTGCTTTTCTGTTAAGAACTATGTATAATATACCACTATAATTTGGTAAGTTTTCTTTTACTTTGTTTTTGCTTTTCTAATTAATGTTATTAGTAAGTTCTTTCTTTTAAACTGCAACCCATTTCAGGGGGCAGATCCACTTGCCCTCAGTCAAGAGCCACGGCCAATAGTGCATCCCAAAAGTCAGGAGCACATGGGACAACTCAGAAGCTGTGCTGAAGATCCGCAGATCGGAGGCAGTGAGCCAAGTCAGCGCCGGCCCTGGGACTGATTGTTCTTTTCTCACGTGGGCGGTCCCTCACAGATTTGCTCCTTCAAAGCCAATTTTCTGCAATATATTCAATAACCTAAATTTCCTAAATGTAGAACTTTTTATGCATTCAGTTCACCTATTTAAAATTTTATTAGAGTGCCTGGGTGTCTCAGTTGGTTAAGCTTCAGACTGGCTCTGGTAATGATCTCAACGGATGAGTTCAAGCCCTGCGTGGGGTTCTGTGCTGACAGCTCAGAGCCTGGAGCCTACTTCAGGTTCTGTGTCTCCCTCTCTCACTGCCCTTCCCCCATTCACACTCTGTCTCTCCCTCTCTCTCTAAAAAACAAACATTAAAAAAATTTTTAAATAAAAGAATAAAATAAATAAAAAATAAAATTTTATCAATGATAAAGTAAAAGTTATGGAACTAGAAAAATACCAGAGATATGAAACTTAATTAATTCTTCTATTGGCACATATATCATTCTCCATAATAATTTTTTGGAATCGAAAAATATACACATATCTCTGAATGGGACTTAAATTTTTTTATTATCTCATAATAGGGGGGTATTTCTCATCCTAGTTCTCAAAATGAGCAAAAGATCCCTGAGGATCCTGCATGAAAATAATCCAGCAATAAACCAGTAGTGTTCTGGTATACCCCTTTCTGAATAAAAAAGTAAAAAGCCCTGATTTGTAGTATTTGCTATAAATACTTCTACCATTGATAGCTAATTTAAAGCTATCAATATTTTAACAGTTTGCAAATACTTCATTATTTGAAAATCATCTCTGCAAGTCAGTGAGAGCTAATACAAGCCAGCTTCACCACCTAGTGAAGCTATTTCACACAATTAAACACTGTAAAAATTCTGTTCAGAAAGTAAGCCATTTGTTTAAATAATTTGAGTAAGTCAATCAGACTTTCAGTTGTCTGAAATTGTTTCAAAAATTTCAGACAATTTCTATGGAGTCTGGGTGGCTCATTCGGTTGGGCAACTGGCTCTTGGTTTTGGCTGGGGTCATGATCTCATGGTTCATGGATTCGGGCCCCTCATTGGACTCTGTGCTGACAGTGCAGATCCTCCTTAGGAGTCTCTCTCTCTGTCCCTACACCATACACTATCTCTCTGTGTCTCTCTCTCTAAAAATAAATAAACTTTTTTAAAAAATGGAATTGCCAGGCAATTTCTTACTTTCAGATTGTCAAATACTGGCTTCCTGACAGCATCACCAAACAACCCGCTAAAAGACTAACATTGAGTTTATTGCTTACTGCAGTGCAGGAGAGCACTTCTCTGAAAGACTTTTCATAGCATTTCAGAGGGAGGGGAGCAAAGATAGGCCATTGATAAGGTTTTGGGGGTCTGGGTTAGGCAGGTTTTCTATATAGGCAGTCAGCGAGGAACTTAATTAGGGTAGGTCAAGTTTTTGACATAATAGTTTAGGATTGGTAAACACAGAAAGACAAGGGTTTCAAAGTGAATCTTGAAGAATAAACAGTCATTTGATGTTATCTATCATCCTGAAAGGGATTTTTACTGGAATGAGGATAAACTGAGTAGTCTAGTGTTCAGATCAATGGATTTGGGGAATGTTCCTGAAACAAACAACAAAGTTATTTGCAACTTTATCTTCCTGGGCAAGAGTTTCCTGGAATCGTAAAAATCATGCTATTGACTTTAATCAAATAGGAAAAATGATTTTAATAAACACAGCCAAATAATAAAGTTTGGCATAGTTGTATCAGGTTTTGATTCCCAGAACCACAGGTCCATGAACCTGGATATTCCCACCCAAGTCATGGAGATACACACAGTTGATGAATACTTTGAAGACATCTCCAGAGCCTGACAAGTGTTCTGGAGCTCCAAAATGTAGACAGAACAGCAGAGTATAGGAAGATTAGGTATACGCCAGGCTGGTGTAATTAGAGGATTTACAGGTAGTCCTTCCACAGAAGTGTTGCAAAATATCTATCATCATCCTTTCTGCTCTTTCTGATCTAGACTAATCTTTAAAATACAGATTATTCAGCACAGAATCCTATCTCTAATACTTTAGTGTGTATGAATCATTATTGTACTCATCTATCATTCAGTCAAAAAATAAAGTGCCTATTTTTAACTTTTATACTCTAGTAAGCATGCAGTCACCAAGATGAACACAAATTTTTTGAAAATCTCAACTAAGAAGGGAAAAGAGGGTGTACAGAATATTATTGTCATTAGTTACAAAGTGTCCACTACTCACGAACTTCCATTTAAAACTTTTTTATATGTGTGAAAGAGGCAAAAGTATGTCAGCCTCACCTGTCTTTAAGCAGTGGACCTATCCATTTATTTCAGAATAGAATATTACATTATTCATTAACCCACAGTTGCTTCCTTTTGATTTTCTTTTTGATCAATAGGATTATCTGTGAATACGAGTTTTTATGTATACTTTGTTAAAATTTTATTGCATAATTTTCAGTTTTTAATTTTATAAGATTATTATAAAGATATCTACCAGATCTTCACTTTTTTGAGTTTTTAAATACTTTCTTTACAGCCAAATGCATAATCAATTTTTGTAATTATTCCATAGATGAAAATATATTTTCTCTGAAATAGGAATGCTATTCATTGTTTTCTTTAAGCTCTGTATACTTATTTCTGAAATAGGGGTATTGAAGTCTTCCACCAAAATGGTGTTTGGGTTATCTTCTACTTGAATTTCCAATAGTTTTACTTGCTACGTAAAAGTTTTTGAAAGCTGTATCTTCCACATAAATTGTACCTTTTATCATAGAATTTTCCTCCCTTTTTAAGTTTTTGTTTAATGTTTATTTATTTTTGAGAGAGAATGGGGGGGAGGGGAAAGAGAGAGGGAGACACAGAATCTGAAGCAGGCTCCATGTTCTGCGCTGTCAGCACAAAGCTCAACGCTGGGCTTGAACTCATGAACCATGAGATCATGACCTAAGCCAAAGTCGGACACTCAATTGACTGAGCTGCGCCCTAGAATTTTCTTATTTTTAGGTTTAGTGCCTTTAACATTAAATTCCACCTCTTTTGTTATTAATTTTCCAGTTCTCTTCTTTTTCTTGACATTTGCCTGATTTTCTTTGTTTATTCTTTTAGGTTCAACACTTATTTTGCTTTCAGGACATTTCTTATAAGAATGATGTGACTAAGTTTTGGGTTTTAATTCAATCTGACAGTCTTTCTTTTAATGATAGAAATACAGTGCATTTATATTTAGTAAAATGGCTGATATTTTTATCTTATCTCTTCCAATTTTCTTTAGGCTTATTAACAATTTTTCATTCATGTTGCTTTCCTGGTTTTTTTTTTTTCTGGTAAAATCTAATTACTACTGATTCCACTTTTGCCTTGTTAATTTGAGATACATTCCATTTACCTACTCACATAATCAGATGCATTTGTCTGTACTGATATTTGAAATCTGATACCAAATGTTTTCCCCTCAAACATATTCTCCAGATAAGAAGATACGCTTTTTATAGTTTATTTTTGAGACAGAGAGAGAGAGAGCATTAGCAGGGGAGGGGCAGAGAGAGAGGGAGACACAGGGTCTGAAGCAGGCTCCAGGCTCTGAGCTAGCTGTCAGCACAGAGCCTGACGCGGGGCTCAAACTCACGAACCATGAGATCATGACCTGAGCCGAAGTCCAACGCTTAACCAACTGAGCCACCCAGATGCCCTAACAAGATACTTTTAGACCATTTCCTGGGCCCTCCCCTTACCCCGTGAGACATTTAGAATACTTCTACTTTGTTCCCCCAACCCAATTCTTGCTTTTATTGAGATATTTTGCTGCATTTTAGTACTTTTTGTTCTAGACTATTATTCAAACTTTCCTTATAGTAGACTTCACCCATTTCAGGAGTCCTAAGCTCTTCTATGTTTCCAGACAACCTATCTCTATTTAATGAATAATTTAAATTGATTCTCACTGTTTTTTCTCTTCATCTTCCCTTATTTTACTTTCAGTTATGGTTCATTTCTTGTTTGATTGGAGTCTTTTACCAAGTGATTTTCTGAGACAGAACACACGGCAGACAATATAGGCTTTTAAAATAAAACAAAGTCTTGTTTATTAAAGGTGGGCATGCTGTACCTGATTAAATAAGATTTATTCTCAGATATGACACTACATGTATAGATTCAGTTACACAATCAACTTACCCAATATTATTTTGGTAAAAAGGAGGATAGATTTTTACTGAACCTATGCAAATAATTCTATTGCTGTTAAAGTGCATTTAGTGTTGAATATTAAATAGATTTCTGAATTCTGAGGGTCAATGAGAATCAGATACCATTAAAATATTTATTTCAGCTAAAAAAAACAAAGTTTGCTAAATTGAGAGCTAGAGAGTTTACCAACAAAAGAAATTCTTAATGGATATATATATCCATTAAAAATGGATAATGAGGGGTGCCTGGGTGGCTCAGTCGTTAAGTGTCCAACTCTTGATTTTGGCTCAGGTCATGATCTCCTGGTTCATGAGATCAAGCCTTGCATGGGGCTCTGCACTGACAACACAGAACCTGTTTGAAGTTATCTCTCTCTTTCTGCCCCTCCTCTGCTCTCTCTCTCTCTCAAAAATAAATAAGTAAACATGTAAAAAATAATGTTAATGAGGGGCATCTGGGTGGCTCAGTTGGTTAAGTGTCTGACTTTGGCTCAGGTCATGATCTCATAGTTCGTGAGTTCGAGTCCCGCGTGGGGCTCTGTGCTGACAGCTCTGAGCCTGGAGCCTGCTTCGGATTCTGTGTCTCCCTCTCTCTCTGTCCCTCCCCTGCTCACACTCTCTCTTTCTCTCTCTCTCTCTTTTTCTCAGAAATAAATTTTTAAAAATGTTAAAAAATAATGTTAATGATATTTCAAATAAATAATCACAATTTAACTTCCCTTATCAGTTTATTTAGTCCCATGTAATTCACTCTTGTTACACTGGATCTTGGACCATGGAGTCTGCTTTTATCATGTATATCTGCTTCAGGATTGGAAAGAGTCCTGAAATTCCTAACTCAATCCATTGGTAAACTCTAAAGTTATCTAAGCCTTGAAAGCTCAGAAGTATATATCCAACTGTCGATTCTCTAAAGTCTCCACAGAGTACCTGGTACAGTCCATCCCATGAGGCTCTGGAACTGTTCTTTGTTCCAAATACATTTTATGAACCTGTAGCTTATAGAAAATACTTCAGGTAAATATCTAAGGAAAACTGAAACTTGCTCAATCATGAAGCTGAATGACTATGGTCAACTTTTACATGGACCAGTCATATCAGGATGGAGGAAAATAATATTCTTTAATACAAAACT
Source organism: Crocuta crocuta (assembly GCF_008692635.1). NCBI lineage: Eukaryota > Metazoa > Chordata > Mammalia > Carnivora > Hyaenidae > Crocuta > Crocuta crocuta. The sequence goes on from NW_027530683.1 coordinate 1,401,765, forward strand.
CTTTCATAAGAATTTGACCAATGTTTTCCTGAGAAAAAAATGATCAACTTCAAGGGTCTTCTCATAAAATGTACTATTTCTGAAAATTTTACATGAATAATATTTTGCCTATACAGCCTTAACAAGGGAAGATTGAACATGTCTTACGATTTGAGTTACTCACACATAATTCTTAGAAGAGCATCAAACTAATTATGAAATATGTAACATACCAAACATTCCTAATTATATCTGCTGTTGTTCTTTATAAGGTAAAATCATAAATCTTTATAATTTTTCTAGGCCCTCTGGCATTTTCAAAGGTAATTTTAGATGTAAAAGACATACTGATTTTATTTTTCTGATTTCGTGATCTGAACTTGAGAAGGCAAAATCAAGCGTTATTAGAGGAGATTCTATCACTTGATTAAGATAGCATTATGGATGCTGAAAACTAGTACTCGGTTATCTACATAATCAAAGTATCAATTCACGAAAAAGGTAACATGATGTAAGAAATTTTAACTCTTTCAGAAGTAACACAGCTTTGTTCTTTATTTTTGCTTTTAAAAAAATAATAAGGACATTGTAAAAGTTAGTACAGAGCACAGAAAATGATTCTAATGAGATATGAAGTTTCTACTATGTGAATAGATTTCACAGAGGGTGCAGAATATTTTACTATCCCTTATTAGAAGATCTAGGACTAATTCATCATTTTAACAGAAAGAGCTAAATTCTAGTTTTTTATTAAGATGATATTTGGCAGTAAAAACCTCACAAGCTCCTTTTTGTTCCTTGAATTACCTTGAATAAATTCTTCAAAATAGGAAAAACTGCCAAAATTCTAATACATTTCATAGCTTCTTTTCAGACTTAGTTATTATAACTCAGGGCAAATAAAATTCTCTTTCCTTAAATTCTCTACAACTTGCTACACACACTCAGATTTTGTCCTTCACTATTCTCTCTTATATTCTAGAATGAACTGACATTTAACTTAGGATAAAATCATTCTTTTTTTTTTCTTTGAAAAACAAAAGTACATTCACAGTTGTATTTCTCTCTCACTATGACTTCTACTATAGTCTCAAGTACCCATATTAATTATAACTTCTAAATAAAATAACTTCTATTTTGCAGAGTAAACTAGAAGATAGAAAATTGAGAAATGTGTCACACTTAAAGGTTTTATCAGTCTACACAATTCACGAATACTGGTAACAAGTCTTTCTCCAGCTATACATATCCTTTACACCTACATAAAGTGGCAAAAATAAAACATTCATTGACATGCAGATCACAAAGGTATAGCCACTTTATAGTGTATCAAATCAGATGCAAAAGTATATGAACTTCAAATTATGCTTAGTAATCAATGTTTCAATATCAATAATATTTCTAAATTGTATATCAATTACCTTTGGATTAATGCAATTTTTAAAATTCCAGTGTTTTAAGTTACCCACAGATCTTGGAAATGATATTCACACTGACACACTACAAAAATAACTACTGCTATAAAAATGTCTTCAGAGCTATGAAGATAAATTTACATTTTTATAATCTTAAGCACTATGTATCTGTAATGTTAGTTTATTTGGTCATTAAGCCAAGGTAGGAAGTTTAGGAACTTCATATTATTCACATTAAACGAGTCTCTTCATGAGAAAACATACACAAATCATGTTATCATGTTACTATATATATATATATATATATATATATATATATATACACACACACATACATACATACACATATATATAACATGGTTTGGGTTATATACATATATGGTGTGTGTGTGTGTGTGTATGCTGTATTATACTGAACACTGATAAATCAAAGAAAATTATTAAACCAGTCTGATTTGTCAAGAGTCACCTTCATTATGTGAAATTGGATTCTTAATATGTTCCTGAGCTAGCAGTTTCTGTAAGAAGGATTTTTTTTCCTCAAAATCCTAGTACATTTACAATAGTAAAAGATTAGTGTCAAGGCCTAACATCCTTTGTTTCATCTTGACCACGGTTCTCAAATCATGAGAATTCCAAAGTATTTGTTTTATGTAGGTTATATCTATTGCTATTCACCATATCGGTAATTAGAGCAGCAATTTAAAAAATTCATTTCAGAATAATAAACAGATCAACATAAATAGCATTTTAAATTTTAAATGTATTTTTATGTTATTTCTAAAACCAAAAAATCGGAAGAGTGGAATTGTTTTATAGTTTAGAAAATATTTTTAATGCCTGGCTTAAAAGAAGACAGCTGAATTCTCATACCTGCTTCTACATTCAATGTGTTGAGAAATGTTGAAGCAAATGAAGAAAATCTAGCCTTATACAGATCAGGAAAGAGGGGACCTTTCAGACCCCCTGAAGGGTCTTCCTTGGACCACTCTGACAACTGGCAGCTTTAGAGCAGTGTATCTTAGACATCATAAATGCTCCATCCTAATCTAGTACACACTTCATGTATCAAATTGAAATAAGTATTTTACAAAACAGTATTTCCCTAAGGAAAGACAAGATGTATTTTTTTCATTTTCTGTGAATTCTGGGAATATTCCATTTGTATTAGCACTTTATATATGTCAAACATCCAATCAGAACAGAGTTCCTTTAATTTCATAGACATTGTAATCTAATTTATTAATACCCTGCAGAAGTAAGAAAATATTTCACATTCACCCACGAGAGGTAAAGGTTTTCTGAACCACAATCACATCACTTTTAGCTCAGTTGTAGGACTTCAGCTGCAGATCAAAAGTAAACCCAGAAACACAAAACTCACCAGTTAAGATCTGAAAAGCTGTTGCTCTTCCCAATGGCCACAAAATACCTTTCAATTGATTTGCACTCACAAGTAGGCAAACAGAGAAAGATTAACAAATCAAATTTGTTATATCCTACCCTTTAGAGACGAGATCTCCATCACACATTTGACAGAGATCATGAACGGTCAGATCATAAAACCAAATTCCCAGCCATAGCTGCTGCCACCAATGGGAGATGATTTTATTGACCATGTAGGAACCAGAAAAAGCAAAACCACAAAATCAATACAGAGAGAGAAAGAAAAAAAAACTCAAGAAATGGAGCATCAGCAAAGTTAAACTTCTATTGCTGCTTGGCATTTACTCCAGGGGGGACAAGAAAAGATATATGTGAGTGAGCGTAAGCAGGTCATGAGGTGACTTCTCCAGCAAAGCAACTCTTCAGTGAGTACACTTGGCCATTCCAGTGGATGATCTCCAAAACTGTTATATGGATCGTTTTCAAAAAGGTAAAACCGTGATTCTCATGCAATATAATATGAATGCTTGTCAGTGATTTTTAAAAATTCATTAAATAATGAGAAAACCACTAAAATATGTTTTTAAGGTTCAATGACGATTTGAGAAGGTAAGTATCCGCAGGTAATTTAATAAAGGAATGTTAAGGTAAAATTACTAGGTAGATAAAAACTGTTTAATGTCTTACGGTGCCTATACTATATCCTTTGGGGTGACCTGCTCCACCACCTAGAAATTATTCTCTACCACACAAAAATCTGCACAATAACCTAGCCACTACAGTCTTGTAAATGAGCTCAGTTACAAGAAAGTCAAGTCCAGCACTGCATGGAAAAGGCACCCAACCATCTCTTCTACCTGGTTTAACTTTGGGGCCAGATTTGTCTGACCCACCACAAGAGTTTTCCCCCATGCCTCAATATAGCCTTCTTCAGGCACCCTACTGGAATCTGGTGAGCCCTTTTAGTGTGCAGATTTATCTCTCTTGTCACAAACCAGTGACATTTCATGGTATTACTTAATTTTTTACTCAATTTCTTCAGTTCCTCTTTCTCCTTCTGGGACTCCTACAATAAATATAATGGGTCTTATGGAGCCAATCTTATCTTTTCCATAATGATTTATATCTCTTGATATTATTTCACAAATTTCTATCTTGAAAGTGATCTTCTCCTTTAGATCAGCCATGGAATCTATTTGTTGGAAAACCACGATTTCTACTTGTAGAAAGTCTTATTTGTGCTATACTTGGATCTCCTTAAATGCTCTGATATTTTTTCTTGCTTAAGTTATCTTCTGTCTCTCCCTACAACTCTATTTGCTAAGCAAGTGTTCTTTTTGTATTGACTACTCACCTGTCTGCTGACAAGTCTCTTAGATCAGTTGTTATTTTGTTATTGCTGTTGTTGATTCACTGGAGCTCATCCCTGACACCTAGCCTACCGCCTGGAAAGAGCACGCCCACTCAGCTGATTCTTGACCTGTTGTGTGCTGGAATATCTGGCATATTTATACAAAGCTGATTTTGACCCCTCTTCTCTCACTCTGAGCAAGGAGTGCTAGGCACAGACCTGTACAAGCCAAGCTTTTCCCAAGAGCCTCTGGCTTATCCTAGGGGTCTCTTAGTGTCACTTCCCAAGTTTGTTCTTAGCCCACAGAGAGGAGAGGCCCAACTCATTCTCTTCACCTGGATTCCCACAGCCCAAGGCCTCATTTGGAACCAGCTACCCATCAACTCCACCAACTGTGTGGGTGAGGGGAGACAAGTAGATCGGAGTTGTGAACGGAGGCAAAGGAAATCTTTCAGAACTCTTCACCATGTATAACCTCAGATTCTTCTTCATTGACGTTGTCTCAACTTCCCTCAAACTGCTTCTTCTGCTAGTCTGTGATATTGTGTGGGGCTGTGGGGTGGTGGAGAAGAGGATGTGAGATCACAGGCTGTTCTTAAAAACAGGTAGCATGTAAAAATTAAACTGTGTTTAACTAGGAAGGCTAAACTATGTCTTCATTTAGCTTGAAAGAAGCAAAGTGGTCATGCCTAGACTCCCTACATTGCCAAATCTCAGGCTAGCATTAGAATTGGGTTACCCTCTCTACCAGTTCTTTATCATTCAATGAACTTGTTTATCAAGGTTCTTTATACTTAAGAGCATAGGGTATTTAAAGAATGGGTCAAGTGTAAAGCCATAATGAGCCAGGACAGAGCTTTTGGTGAAATGTAGGGAAATTAAAATGCAGGCTTCCACAGAATGAAGAGGTTGCTCTGGATTTGTTCTATTGGATTTCTTTTGAATTGCTTCTGTTTTTATTCCCATGTGCACCCGCTGCAAGAAAATGGTATGGGGCTATATCATAATGGGAAGGTCCTCATTGTGGGAAGGCCTGGGTACAGATGCCTTAGATCAGCACTCCTTCAGCCTTGGAAGAAACCCTTCTTCTCTTTGATTTTAGTATAGTCTTCCTTGGAGTGTCTTTTCTTTCCTCTTTTCACCCGCTGTGTGCTGAAATCCAGACAGCTGATATTAGTGTGAGAGCTTAGGGAACAGCACCAATAAGGTCTTTCGGCTATTTTGTCATGGTTGTGTGGTTTTTATGTTTATTAAGGTTTATCTCAACCACTTATGTCTGAATGCTGTGGATTAAAAACATCTTATGACATACTGCTCAACTCCCAAGGAAACTAGATTCAAGTTTGGAGTTAAACTTCCAGATATTTATAGCCTGTCTGTACTGAATTTCTCTCTTACATATCACCTTTGTGCTCTGATGCAGAGTTAAGAGACTGATCACTAATGATGCTCTACTTAGGATAATGAGCCTAGCTTTGTAAAGGTGGAGAATGACATATACTTTAGGATTACATAAGGCAGCTCTAATGGCTCCATAAAGAAGAGACAAATTTGAAGCATTATCAATATGATCAGAACACTGAAATGGGTTCAGAGACTTTCCTGCCTTGTTCCCATCTGATGTCCACAATTATCCAAAGATACAGTAAGGAAACAAACCTGGATGAATATTTGAACAGTACCTTGATTCCGCTTTTTTTCCTTTATGAGCAGAGAGCATTGCTTGCTTTTGCTTTGACTTGCAGCTTTAATATATTTTTGCTGTTTATAAAAATGTAAAAAAAATAAAAAGAGAATATAAAATCCATCTATGATCAGGGTGCCTGTGTGGCTCAGTCAGTTAAGCATCTGACTCTTGGTTTCCGGGCAGCTCAAGATATCATGGTTTCATGAGCCCTGTGTGCTGGCAGTGCAGAGCCTGCTTGGGATTCCCTCTTTCCCTCTCTCTGACCCTCTTCAACTCACACTATCTCTGTCTCTCTCAAGATTAAAAAAAAAAAAAGTCATCCATGATCTCAATAACCAGTTAACCTCTGTTAGCATTTGTAGAATTCATATACACATATCTAAAGAATTCAGTCATATTTATATATTCATTTTATTTAATTATTTGAGCAATGTAGAGTTAGTTTTTCATGAATATAATTCATTTTTTGAAATCATGTGAATTTATATTATTTTCTACTTATAAAATCTAATAGTGATATAAATATTAGTTTGATATTCTTTTACTTGACAATCTTTGCCAGTAAAACTCAAGAATATGCACCTAAAATATCATGGAGGTTTTTTTTTCATCCCGTCTTCTCTTTTATTTTTTATTTTTGTATTTCATTTGAAGATCAATTTAAAACAATTACTGGGGCCTCATTCTATACCTGTGTCTGGCATCAGCGCCTGCATCATGGTCCTTTAGGACAATCTGATTTTTATATCCTTGCAAGTAACCTGTTTATTTTGCTTGCTTGAAAACTTTAAATTATCTCTATACTGGAAATTCATATTTTCAACAAAATATACCTGGGATTCCTCAACTTTATTTATTCTTCCTTGATCATTTGCCTCAGTCTATAGTGTCAGGTAATTTTTTCCAGTCCAGAAACTTTTCTTTGTAGATCTTTGGTCATATACTTAATTACAGTTTTTACTCTTCTCATTTGGTCTCATTCTCAAGGGTGCCAATTATTCACAGATTCATATTCTATCTCCCAAATTTATCATTTCTTCCTTATAATTTTCTTTTTTTCTCCATTGCATAAAAGATTCTGAATTAACTAAACCCAATACAGATTTTAATTCTGCAGTGGAGTTTTAATTTCTACAGCTTCTTTTCTTAATTATGGCAGTTCTCTTTTGATCTTTATCAAGTCCACCTTCAAATACTCTTTGATAGATTTCTTTTGTCTCTTAATGATGCAAAGCATGTGCATCCTCAACTTTCTTCTTTTACTATGGATGGTCTTTCACCATCCATTTTTTATAACAATATAAATGTATTATCCTTACAGTTTCATGGGTCAGAAGTCTGACTGGTGTCACAGGGCTAAAATCCAGATATCAGCAGGGCTGTGTGTCTCCTGGAAGTTCTAGGGGAGAATCTTTTTCCTTGCCCATTTTCAGCTTCTAGATACTGTCTGCATTCCCTGATTCATAGCTTTTCCCTTCAGCTTCAAAGCCGCCAGTGAAGGATCTTCAAACTCCCTTTGTTTCACTGTTTCACTGATTCTCTTGCCTCCTTTCTCTCTCTCTTTTTTTTAAATTTTGAGTATAGTTGACACACAATGTTACACTGGTTTCAGGCATACAACATAGTGATTCTACAAATCTGTGTGTCATATTCATCACAAGCATAGTTACCATCTGTCCCCATACATTGTTGTGACAGCATCATAGGCTATTCCCTATGCTGTGCCTTTACTTATTCATAACTGGAAGTCGGTATCTCCCTCTCCCCTTCACCCATTTTGCCCAACCCACCACCTGCCTTCCCTCTAGCAACCATCAGTTTGTTCTTCTTATTTATAGGTCTGATTCTGCTTTTTGCCTGTTTATTTATTTGTTGTTGTTGCTTTGGATTCCACATATAAATGAAATTATATGGTATTTGTCTTTCTCAGTCTGACTTACTTTCACTTAGCATAATACCCTCAAGATATATCCATGTCGCCTCAAATGGTACAACCTCATTCTTTTCATGGCTGTGTAATATTCCATTGTGTATATATACCACATCTTCTCTATACATTCCTCTATCGATGGATGCTTAGGTTGTATCTGTATCTTGGCTGTTGTGAACAATGTTGCAACAAACATAGGGGAGCATATATCTTTTAGAATTAATGTCTTCATTTTCTTTGGGTAAATACCCAATAGTGAATTTATTAGATCATATGGTATTTCTATTTTTTATTTTTTTGAGGAAACTCCATACTGTTTTCCAGAGTGGCTATACCAGTTTGCCTTCTCACCAATAGTGTAGGATTCCTTTTTCTCCACATACTCACCAACAGTTGTTATTTCTTGACTTTTTAATTTTAGTCATTCTAACAGATATAAGGTGATATCTCATTGTGGTTCTGATTTTCATTTCCCTGATGATTAGTGATGTTGAGAATCTTTTCATGTGCCTGTTGGCCATCTGTATGTCTTCTCTGGAAACATGTCCATTCAGGTCCTCCGCCCATTTTTTTTAACTGGACTGTTTGGGTGTATTTTTGGTGTTGAGCTTTAGAAGTTCTTTATATACTTTGTATATTAACCCTTTATCAGGTATATCATTTGTAAGTATCTTCTCCAATTCATGGGGCTGTCTGTTTTGCTGATGGTTTGACACATTTTTTTAAATTAAAAAAAAATTTATTATTATTTATTTTTGAGAGACAGAGAGACAGAGCGTGAGCAGGGAAAGGGCAGAGAGAGAGAAGGAGACACAGAATCTGAAGCAGGCTCCAGGCTCTGGGCTGTCACCACAGAGCCTGATGCTGGGCTCGAACTCACGAACCACAAAATCATGACCAGAGCCGAAGTTGGCTGCTTAACCAACTGAGCCACCCAGGTGCCCTGGTTTGACACATTTTTAAATAGTACTTTGTAGCAGTGGGTCTTCTTATTCACATTATATAGAACTTTTTTTAAAGGTTACTTGATGGTTTTTCCCCCTTACTTATACATCTTGAAAGAGGAAACATTTTAACCAGGTCTGGTGATTGCCAAGCAATAGGGGCAGTTCTCCCTTTGTTCCCACTCAGTATTCCCAACTCTGACAGTGTCTTTTTCTCAGGCCTTCCTCTGAATGTGGGTGAGCACAGCCTCTACAGACGTTTATCTGAGATAAACTGCATAATTCCTGGATAATCTGGTCCTCTGTAGGTCTTTTATGTGCACCCAAAGACTGTGTATGTGTGTGTGTGTGTGTGTGTGTATGTGTGTGTGTGTGTGTGTGTGTAAAACCTAAATCGAACAAATGAAGTCTGCTTTATGATAAACTAAGAAGCCAACAATCCCTCATTATCCCCTTTCTTCGGTGTTTTGTTCTTCCTGTGCAATATAAACTTTTAAATTGAAATATAATATACATAAAGTTTACACATTTTAACAGCAGCTTGATGAATTTTTACATAGTGGATATGCCCATATACCCACCAATGAGGTGGAAAATTAAAACGTCATCAGCACTCTGGACACGTTCCTTGTGCCCTCTTCCAGTCATTAACCCCACCCAAAGGTAATTACTTCCTTGACTTATATCATCACAGATTAGTTTCACCTATTTTTGAAATTTACATAAGTGGAATTACATAGTATGTGTTCTTTCATACCTAACCTTCTTTGCTCAAGATTATGTTTTTGAGATTCATCCATGTTGTAATTAGTCAGAATATATTCATTCCCATGGCTCAAGTACCACATTCCATTGTATGAATATGCTACTATTTATTTATACCAACTCCTAATGATACACATTTGAGTTATGTCCAGTTCAGAATTATAAATATGTTTTGGGTAGTACATATGCTTACCCATAAATTTTATGTATATGTAGTTTTGACAGATTCTGCCAAAGAGTTTTATAAGCAATGGATGGAAGTTTCAGTTGTTCCAAATCCTTTCTAACTTTTAGTATTGTCAGTTTATTTTTTATTTTATCTATTCTTGTAGGCTTGTAGTGGTATTTCACTGTTTCATTTGCTTATTGACCATTTGAATATCCTCTTTTGTCAAATGGTTATTCAAGGATTTTCTATTTTGAGCTATCTTTTGCTTATCACTGTGTACATGCTTTTTATATATTGGGGATATAGTTAATAGACAGCTATTCTCTTACTCTGTGACTCCCTTTTTACTCTCTTACTGGAGATTTAAAAAACATTTTATACTGGATAATTTCAGTCCTCTAAAGAATTGTAGGGGCACCTGGGTGACTCAGGCAGTTAAGTGTCCAACTTCATCTCGGGTCATGATTTCATGGTTCGTAGGTTCAAGCCTCACATCAGGCTTACTGCTGTCAGCCTGTCAGCGCAGACTGGAGCCTGCTTCTAATTCTGTGTCTCCCTCTCTCTCTGTCCCTTCCCTACTTGCACTCTCACTCTCTCCCTGTCTCTCAAAGATAAATAAATATTAAAATTTTTTTAAAGAATTGCAAAAATAGGGGTGCCTGGGTGGCTCAGTCAGTTAAACCTCTGACTTTGGCTCAGGTCATGATCTCACAGTTAGTTCGTGGGTTCGAGCCCTGCGTTGGGCTCTGTGCTGACAGTCAGCTCAGAGCCTGGAGCCTGTTTCGGATTCTGTGTCTCCCTTTCTCTCTCACCCTCTCCTGCTCATGCTGGTGTGCGCTCTCTCTCTCTGTCTCTCAGAAATAAATAAAATATTTAAAAATTTTTAAGAAAAGAATTGCAAAAATAGAGTTCCTGTATACCCTTCATTCAGCATCCCCTAATGTTAACATTAACATTTGAACAGTTCAATTATAGAAACCCAAGTATTAACATTGATATAATACTCTTAACTGATTACAGATCTTTAGTAGTTTACTGATGGTCCCACTAATGTTCTTTTCTTCTCTAGGATAAATTGCAGAAACCAACATTTAGCTGTCTTATCTCCTTAGTCTCCCCCAATCTGTGACAGTTCTTCAGTCTGCCTTTATCTTTCATGACTTTGAAACTTTTGGAAGGGAGTACTGCCAGTTGTTTTGTTGAACTTCCCTCAATTTTGGTTTGTCTGATGTTTTCTAATGATTAGATTGGAGGATATGTATTTTTGGCAAGAACACCACAGAAATGATGCTATGTCAGTGCATCACCTCAGGAGATATGTAATGTTGTCATACTGATGACGCTAACTGATCATTTGGATAAGGGGGTGCTTGCCAGATTAATCTGATATAAGTTATGATTTTCTACTTTGTAATTAATAAGTATTTCCTGGAGAGAGACTCCCAAATGATGTAAATATCCTGCTCTTCATTACACCTTCACCCATTAATTTTAGCATCCATCAATGATTCTTATCTGCAACAATTATTATTTATTTCTATATCTGTCCACCTTTGTGTGTATACGTATATATTACAAACCTTCAGTTCATATTAATCCCTCTGATATCTCTGATGTCCACAATCTTTGTAGCTTTCTCATATCGGCATGTGGGACCGTTCTCTTCATGACTGGTCCTCTTGAAGCCCCTTCTCTAGGCTGGGCACCCTGCCGTCCCCAGACTAGGGAAGGAAGTTACCCCATTCTGACACACCAGGTTAGACAGAACTTCAGTGATCTCTTTGCAAAATCTTGACTGAATCATCTAGGAAATGTGGAAGTTGAAGATGTTCCATCTCACACTCACTGGTGCTGCCTGGCATATTGGGACTCAATCAAAACTGAGGCACTGAAAACTAGACTAATGGTTTATATACATCCTATAAACTTTCTCAAGATCCTGACTGGAGACAAAGGAATAGCTTCAGCCACATTAAAAAGCAACTGTGGTCCAGGACAGAAGGCATCTCCTGACTGTGACAGTTAAGAGACAACATACCATGTGGGCAGTTGCTTTTTCCTACTACTTCCTTGTTGGTGATACACAGACCAAGGTTCTTCTTTGTCCATGCAGCAGAGGTAATTCCCCCACATGTTGCCAAATCAGAAAATCATTTTTTAAAAATTTTTCTTAATGTTTATTTTTGAGAGAGAGAGAGACAGAGTGTGAGCAGGGGATGGACAGAGAGAGAGAGAGAGAGAGAGAAACAGAGAGAGACAGAGAGAGACAGAGAGAGAATCCAAAGCAGACTCCAGGCTTTGAGCTGTCAGCACAGACCCAAAGCAGGGCTTGAACCCATGAACCATGAAATCATGACCTGGGCTGAAATCAGACACTTAACCAGCTGAGCCACCCAGGAGCCCCAGAAAATCATTTTTATGTTTCCATGACACTCTTTCTCCACAATGGAGAGGGTTTTCATAAATATCTCAATGGGAAGATTAGGATGAAATCAACTATAACTAGTCGATCACCATCACACATTAGAAATCCTATGTATGTAAAAAAAAAGAAATCCTATGTATGTATTTCCCCAAACACATACAGCATTTTTTAAAGGTCATTTTAGGTTATCTTTTAGAAACGTCTTCAAGGTAGAAGAGCATAAAAGGAGATAAAAATAATATCATAAGCATGCATAATTAGTTAAATTTTAGACTCTCCTGGGTAAATTCATCAAACAAAATATATAACTGTTCCAATTTCTGTAAATAGCCTCTTCCAATTTTTTAAGTTAGAATAATAGCCAGTTCACTGAATGTTGTAACACAATTTAGAGGACATGTCCCAGTGAGTATGGGTAGTCAGCTCCTGAGCAGCTGGGGGCTGTCCAAATTCACAGAATCTCTGCTACAGGGACAGCTTACCAACTTTTTGGCCATGATGGAATAAGCCTTCTTCCATACAAGCAACAATATAGGATGGCAAACGAGTTTACCAATAATGATCATGAAGACTGACGGTAATAAGAAAAATTATTGTTGATGAAGTTTGGTCTTCATCTCTTCCTGATGGACTGAGTTGCTAAAGGATGAGCTCAAACTTCTGCCTCCTTAATTTAACTTGATAGACTTTCTATCCTCTCCTCTAAGCAGTCCTTGTCTCTCATTTTCATCATGAATATGGAGGATAGAGGAAAAACATTTTCTAAATTAAACACACACAGAAATATATTGTATTCCTAGCTGTATTCTTATACATAACAGCATGACTAAAAAGCACAATGTTCTAAATAGAGATGCTAGGGCATTGATGAGCTGTTTACTTTCTCATGTCAACAATTATCATGGCCAATAAATCAACTGTACTGATTGGCTCCTTACAGCACTGTGTAGGATATATTTCTTCATACATTGATATGTTGCCATTTATCATTACTCTTTAATTATCATTGTATGGCCACTTTCCAATAGCAAGTGAACTGGCAATGCTTCAAAAGTGAACTAGAATCAAATTTTCCTGTATCTATTTTTTATTATTAATTCATTTACTTAACTAACATCATTTTCATTTATTAACCTTTATTCTAAGCACCCTTCTGGGCTCTGTGGTAATTATATCTTAGTCCTTGCTTTCATGAGAAGACAGAAATAAATACTATTTTAGCTAGTGTTTACAAAATGTTGCGCCAGAAGCATGATAAAATGGCATAGAGATACAGACGTAGGAATACATGCTTCCACCTGAGATTAAGAAAGGTTTCATAAAGGACTTAGTACTGATTTGATCTGTAAAAGGAACTCTGTAAGAAGGTTTTGAACAGATGATATTGGGAGATGGAAGGATATTGGAAGATTAATGGAGTAGCATGAAAAAATATAAGAATATACAAAGAATGGCAAATGGCCCAATTTGACGGGTGGGCTACTTAAAGACAAAAGATGTAATTTTGGAAATGTATGCTTGAACTAAGTCAGGGAAAGCTTTGAATGCCAGCTAAAAGGTTTGGATTTTGTCTTGCAATCTCTTCAACAAATAAAATCAACTTTAAAATTTTATTCACCTAAACAATTCTGACTGAAGCCTTCCCAATTAGTATACCTGCAATTAGTTCTTATTTTCAAGAAAAAAAATGTTTTCAAAACGTACAGAGTTAATGTCCTACAACACCCACTGGGGGATTTTTAAATGAATTGAAATCTTGAGTTTTCACGAACTCTTGTCTAAGATTACACGTTAGACAGCGACACCTAATGGTAATATGTTATCTTACAGCCAATTCTATGATCTGGAAGAACACCAACAAAAGGCCAAGAACGAAATTAGGAGAATCCTCCCAGCAGGAAGACTGCCCAGGACTACAGTGAGGGGTGTGATGAACTTAGGGCAGTGAGAAGAGATGCAGGGTGATTGGAATTTCAAAGCTCAAAATTTCCTGAATTACTAAGTTCCAACACAGCCCCAGTACCGGTCAGCAGTTGGGACACTCCATGACAGTGTTCCCTGAATCTGCCAGCTGATTAACATGCTTAAAGCTTTTTTGACTAAAAAAGAGAGTGAAAAATGTACCTCTATGTTAATATTTGGTCCCCAGATATTAATAAAAGCCTGCTCACAAGATAAACCCCAAGTGTCCAGTGTCTGGCAAACACCACACACAACAGAAATTTCTAAGAACTGTCTTACATTCCATTACTGGTGTCTTTCTGAAAAAAGAAATAACATGGCAAAGTGTCATAAAATGCCTTCGGTCCCATGATGTCACTGTTCTACCACCTTCAGTTCAGAGGCCACTGCAGCATCTGGCTGTTAAATCTTCATGCTAGAGGACCTTCTCTTCTATGTCATCCTGAAGAGTGGGGAGTGCTCTCAGCTAGGACAAACTCGCCCAAGTACATGCACATGACTAACCCAAGCTCCTAAAAAGACAGAGTCTGTCACACTCATACATGACAGTGAAAACACACAAAGCACACGTTCTCTTGCCCACCCCCCAATATTGGCAAACTCAGGAAGAAAATGATCAGCTGTTTATTTTTTTTAATAATGTATTTTTTTATTTTATTATTTTTATTTATTTATTTCTAGGGGAGAGAGAGAGAGAGAGAGAGAGAGACAGCGTGAGCAGGGGAGGGTCAGAGAGAGAGGGAGATACAGACTCTGAAATAGGCTCCAGGCTCTGAGCTGGCAGTCAGCACAGAGCCCGATACGGGGCTCGAACCCACAAACCGCGACATCACGACCTAAGCAAAAGTGGGACGCTTAACCGACTAAGCCACCCAGGCACCCCATTGATCAGCTGTTTAAATGAACAGGAACTTAGTCATCATTTAGTCTCTGTCTGTGTGTACTATGAAGACCTGTCATCACTCTGGGACTCCAGGCGGCGATCCCACGCATCCTGGACTGGGGGAGAGAAAGTAAAAGCTAATGCAAAACACCTAGGTTATTTTAGGTTTTCAGTTTGTCAACATCACAGCCTTCCACTCACATTTTCAAGCACTACAAAAAAAAGAAACACAAAATAATCCTATTTGCTTATATGATTCTAATTGGGTACACTTCATTTCAGCTTTTAGCTCAAGTTTTATAATTTTAGCTCACGCGGCTTTGAATTATCTTTCTAATTAAGATACAAGTTTCTGGAAACAATCCATATCCCTAAATGACATTAATTTAATGCCATGTATTGAATATCTGCTCTGCGTCATCACAAAATTGGGTCCAAGGAAAAGGCTGACAAAAAACAAGCATACTTTGCTTCCCACATCAAGTGTTTGTTTTTCCTCTGCACTTACATCCTAAGAAAACACTCTTATGCATACCACGTTTACTCAAATTTCTTAGCTGACTTATGGTCGATTTATATTACATAATGGCTAAAGTGTACTTCCAAAATGTTCAGTTCCTACTGTTGTCTATATTGTAATCTCCCAAGAGCATATTAGAGGTGGGGAAATATCAGAGGAAGATGTTCCAATATACCAGGACTGTCCTAAGGTATGTGGCCTGAACATGGACTGGCAAAAACGCAAATGGAAATCATGTGTTGGGTCTGGAGGAATCTGATAATAGTAATGAGAGTGGATGGGCCCCAACTGCCTCTCCCAAGCCCCAGAGGGAGGCTAGTGTGAGTAGAAAGACCTGGTGTATTCCAAGGTGGCTCTGCCAGCTAATGGCCCTGCCCAGACAGGCCCCTCGGTGAGGTGTGAGGACACTGGGGGTCAGAGTAAATTCTCCCGGGGAAGGAGCCTACCAGCTGCCCCACCACAGGGTTATTTCCAGCTGGTTCGAAGCCTGCCTCCTACACAAGACATATCCTAGAGATACATTCTCTGTTTCTCTCTCCTGCTTCCTTCACCTCTAGCAGAACAATGTTCCCAGAGAGAATCACAGAAAGATAGTGATGCCTTTTGTTCACAAGTTTGTTAATTTCCTTTAGCATGAACCTCAAGCCCAATCTGTATTCTACTCTAAAACCACAGCTTGTGATAACATCCCTCATAAAATTAGATAATAAACAGCCACATGAAGTCCATACCACATCACTATCCTGCATCTACAAGAACTTTTCAACCTTTCTTGGCCACTTGGTAGTGCATGTGTTTCTTACAAACAACATACAGTATATTTTTTACACTCATTCTGAACTTTTCTGTCTTTCAACCAATGAATTGAGCCTGTTCACATCTTACATGGAAGGAAATATGCATACTTTGCCCCTTTCATCTGATTTTAGGTTTGCTATTTACTATTCTTTATTATTGTGGATCCATCTGTCCATAGTGGCTTCCCAGATACACAGTCAAGAGCAGGACCACCCAACAGAACATTCTGTGATGACAGAAATGTTCTATATTTGTGCTACCCAATTCAGTAGTCCCTGCCATAAACAGCTATTAAATACCTGAAATGTAGTTAGTGCGACACCTCAGAAACTGGAATTTTTATTTTATTTCATTTTAATTTAAATATAAATGGCCACAGATGGCCAGTAGCTACCCCATGAGATGGTGCAGCCTAGAAGCTTTGGATAGGCTGGGGTGCTGGGTGAGGTGGGTCCCCACTAGAGGCAGAGGCCCGGAGCATGGGCTGGGGTGACTAAAGGCAGCCTGCTTCGTTGGCAACTCCAGAGTGGAGGAGGGTCTCCAGGTAGCAGAAAGGAGAAGAAAATTGCCATCTCGAGTAGGCTCAGGGTCAGTTCTCCAGGTGTCCTCTCTGCCGACTCATAGCATCAGAAGCATTGAAATGTCTCATTTCCAACACTCTGAAGGTTTCCACAGCACCAGAAAGCTCTGTCAGGCTTCGAGAAATCTCTAACTGTTGTCCTACTACAGATCCAGAGGATCCAGGGCCCTTCCTGGTTGCACACTTGACTTCCTGTTCTGGCTCCTGGCTCTACTCTAGAACCATGGCTCTCAAACTTCAGGAGATAGTAGGATCAGGCAGTTCAACAGGAACACATAACGAGTGGACACGCCAGCTCCTTTTCAAGAAGTTCTAGGGGCTTCTACTGACAGGCCCCTAAGGATGACACAAAAATCTATCATTTCACTCTAATCTTTAAGAAGATATGAGCCCCTCTCCACTTCTGTCATCATTCAGCTCTTTCCCCACAGGGGACTGGCAACCTCGAGGCTCTTCCAAGTTTCCTCCTTTAGTTGTTATAATATTCCAGAAAGGAGTAGTAATGGCAGCTGTCAAGCCTGTCCTATTCCAAGACACCTCCAGTAAATTCTCTGAAAGTATTGCCCTAAATACCTTCCAGCCAAATCACTAAGAAGTACTAAATGCTAGACCATTCTAGTCTGGGTCTCAGAAGGCTGTTCACCCAACATCGGATAGAACTTTCCTGAAACTTAGTTTTTCTTACATTCCACTTAAGTAATCTTTCCCACCTTTAACTACAGAACCACGGGTGACCAAACACTGCCCTCTGTGGCAGCTCTCCATCTATCCTCCTCCTTTGTTTGGTATATGCCCTGTTTATTATGAGCATTTTAAAACTACAAGGAGACAAAAGATCTTCTAGTCTAATCTTACAGGTGAGGAAAAAGAGTCACAGGAAAGACAGACCGAAGGCATGCGCGCTCTCACTCTCCTATGCTACACACATGGCAGAAATCACTAATCAGTCAAAGAAATCTTCTCCGCTGAACCTGGACATGGCCTTAAAATCTTTCTCAACAGAACGCTCTAGGCAGCCTCCTCGTATTTAATCACAAACATGACTGGCATCACACATGAAGCCTATTTGTGGATGTGGTGCTAAACGGTGTCAAAGTAATTTGTGGCAAAACTGAAACCAAGACCTGAACCCATGTCCCTATTTCTGGGGCCACTGACCATTCTACAACATGACAAGGCTGTGGTTACGTTCAAATGTCATGCTTTACATTTTCCCAGCAAATATTCCATTTGGGTGTAAGTTTTCCAAAACACATCTAATTGTGTTTTGTCCTTTAGCTTTTTTTTTTTTTTTCTTGAATAAGTAATACATTTACAGGGTGGGTTTAAAACTCAAAGCAAAATAAAGGTATACCCTGAGAGGGCATGGTCTCACCCCATCCCCATCCACCCCTGCCCTCCATTTTTATCAGTTCCTTGTTTATCTTTCTGGGGTTTCATTGTGCAAATACAAGCAAATTGAATATACATTCTCATTTCCTGCCCTGGTTATACACAAAAGGTAGCATATCATGTACAATTTTAGCACCTTGTCTTCTTTTAACCTAATATATTCTATAAATGGATCTTCCTGTTTTTTTTTAAATATATATATTTAGCAGGTACATAATCATGTTACCTTTGACATTTAGACCATTCAAACAAGATCCAATCTGTGGTACATGTCTTCTTAGGCCCCGCTTTTGTTTCCTCTAGGATTTGATGTCTCTATTCGGGCAGTTAACACTTAAGTGGCCCTTTCTGCGTAAGTGTAAAGATCATTCATGACCCTCAGAATGCAGGTGAAGGTTTTCTATCATCCATCACATACCATGGCCAACGTCTTTATTTTAAAATAAACTTTATTTAAACCATCACTCTTCTGAGAAATAGGTTTTTTTTTTTTATCACAAAGGCACATATAACATAATGGCGTTGATAAAAGCTCAGTATTTTGGAGTTGTCAAGCCTAAACCTGGAGGCTTCAAAATTAATTTTAAGGACTGAGCCCTGGTTATTGGCCGACACACCGGGGCTCCTGCAAGCACTGTCTGTTTCACTATTAGAAAGCCAGGGATTGCTCTGGCTCCTAGGCCTTGGCAGAGCCCCTCTGGATCAGTGACTGCTGTGGAATTGACCCACATAGACTGGGCTCTGATTAAATGGACCCCAAAGAGCTGGCCCACACTCTTCTGTAGATCACCCTAAGTGAGCAGGCCTGATCCATCCTCTCTTGAGAGGAGAGTGTGGAGTCTGGTCTGCACAGCATCCTTGCACTTTCTGATCTTTATTACCTTCCATATAGGTACAAATCACCAGTGTGTTTTTCAGTTCCTTTCAATTGCCTGATAATAAAGAATGATGCCTCTCTCTCAGGAAGCCAGCGTGTTGATGGGAAAATAAATACTGAGGAAATTATACAAAGCAAAGGAACAGGCTGAAAGATACATATCCTCATTTCCTTCACAATACTTCCTTGGATGACAGATTTCATTCGAAAATTTGGAAAACCAATTTAGGCATAGTGTGAATGGAGACCATAGTAAAGATCTTGAAGTTAGGATTATTGATGCCAGAAAGGCCAGCCCCTCCAAAAGGTGGGGACTCTACATGGAGATTATTTTTGCCTTTTTCCTACCACTGATTCCTAGAGAGGGACAATCTAGAACCCCTGTAAGGCAGCACGCTGGCAATGTTGCTGTATTTGCATCCTGCAGGGATGTAAGTCCTCCTTACTGGACAAGAATATTAGCCTTAGCAGCACTAATTAGTAATTTATTTCTTCCTCCTATAGCTGACAATTAATGATCCAAATATTAGGAGGGGGAAGGGTAGTCATTGTTCATTGCTGGACAATCCATCCTGATTTTAGAAGTTGTTGTTGTTTTTACATTACTCTCAAGTATTATCATTAAGTTGTGAGCAAAACCAATTTTCTTAATCATCCCCAATCTCCCCAACCCTTCTTCACTAGAATAATATCATCAACAAGCTGTACAAATCGGGCAACTGAGATTTAGTTGAATTAGTAACACCTCAAAGATCATTTATAGCTGCAGCAATCAGCCTCCATTTCATCTAATTAGAGAGCAAGATGATTTCCCTAAATCCTCACTAATATTTCGAGTTGACAAACAATGAAGCAATCCCGATAAAGAGAATAAATGAGTTTCATAAAGCCACTGCTTTTTTGCCCCCTCAATAACCTGACCTCTAGGTCCCATGTGCAAATTTAAGTGTCAAGAACAGAACATGTAAGCATCTGTCACAACAGTCATTAGCCAAGAAACCTCCAAAGAAGCCCCCTGAATCATCAGAAGCATTTAAACTCTAGGGCCACCATCCACCAGGAACATTGCAACTGCCTCTGTGCTTAAATTCTCAAACACTCAGGGACAGAGACAAATGTTTCTTGGTCCCTTATCATGAGAATACTTAAGTATTTACTAAAGCTAATTTCTGCCAATAAATTATGGCTCATTCCCCAAAGATGTTATTTCTCAAAGATGCTATGAAGCATTTAAAAAGGGTGGTCAATAAAATTTTGTAGGGAAATGGTGACCTGACTAAGCCTGTGCTTGCTTGGCAAAATTCATCTGAGACAACATCTGTAGATGTTTTGAACACATGTAAGGATATTAAAATAAACATAAAATTGTGGACACAATGTTGGTGAGTGTGCTCCATAGGAACAAGATGGGAACTAACATAGCAAATACACAGAAAAGGAGATGGAGGATGGAGACAAGAATTGAATGAAGAGAGGAAAATGAATGGAAGGAAGACAAAAAGGAAGAGAAAGGTTAAGGGGGAGAGAAACTGCTGAGGTCAGCTTGACAAACAGCATGTGACCACCTACTGCTCCACAAGGGGACGTGGTAGGTCAGGGCTTGGGGTAATTGACTGAGTGTCCTGTGAATGTACCTCGCTTTGTCCCAAAGCTCTTCATGCAGTCACCCTGGTAGGTCATAATACACCTTAGCCTTCCTGGCAACATTCTGGAGGGTAAAGGGAGAAGCTGGATTGGAGAAGCAGTAAGAAAAGGGGTGTGCAGTGGGATCCTGGGAAATTCTGGGTTTCCTCTCCCTAAACAGAAGGTCATACAGGGTCCCTTTAATCTGTCCTCAGCAAAATTAAATGCGCCACCCAATCCTGCCATTTGCAACAAAAAGAATAAAATGGGCAGAGTTTGCAAATTGCTTTCTGGAAACTTAAAAATGTCTAGTGATTTATTTTAAAGTTAACTCCCTTTGATGTGTGCACACTTACATTTCCTCGAAAGCTAGAACAACAACTAAACCCCTTGATTTTCTGAGGACCAGTAATGCAGCTTATTAAGGCAATGTCAGCAAAGCAAAGAGGGCCTGTCTATTGTTCTCTCTCTCTCTCTCTCTCTCTCTCTCTCTCAAGTGCAAATAGCACCTCAGCAGGGGGCTGGAGACCTGTTTGGTTTTCAGCCAACAAAGGTGATGGCTAAGAAGTGGGCGGGGCCAGATCTGAGTTCCACCATATGGGACTCTTGGGTGCCATACATGTTCCGTGACCTCTAAACCTGCAGTCAGTCCTTTGTACTCTGATTAATTACTGAACTATATTTTTTGAACGTCACAGATATTTGAGAAGTGCCAAGATGCTGAAGAGCAAGTCAGGGGGTCCTGCCTTCCTTTGCTGGTGGGCTGCCTGCCTTGCGTGAAGCCTTCCCTAACCTGGTGGAACCGAGGACCCATTTAACAGCTAACATTTATGAACCACTTAACTATGTGCTACATGGTGTTCAGTCCTCACCACGAACGAATAGGGGGACGTCTCTGGGACATCTCTTATGGCTTGGCCTCTGCTTCCCTCGGGATATCAAGGCACCACTTGCCTGACTTCTCTTTCTCCTTTCTTAAGCCTACTGATATTTTTTGTTAAGCTCATAGTCCCAAATGCTTGGTTAAAATATGTTTTATCATTGCCATTTTCTGCTAAATTTGTACTTTTTCCCCAAATGTTATTGTGTCTTTCCTGTATTTTATTTTGTTTTTTATTTTTGAAAAATTCTCCTGTGGCATGTTATAGGATCTCCCTCTTCCCTATCACAGCCTTTGCAAACAAACTTAACCCCAGAGATAACCAGGGTTATAAGTTTGGGGAGGGGGTAGGTGGTATGCACCCTTCTATGTATTTCTTGTATTGCACCTAACTACTATATATGTCCATTTATTTATTTAAGTACACACACACCACCTTTTTAAAGTTTATTTATTTACTTTGAGCGGAGAGAGGCAGACAGAAAGGGAGAGAGAGAATCCCAAGCAGGCCCCACACTGTCAGCACAGAGCCCGATGCAGGGCTTGATCTAACGAACCGTGAAATCATTTCCTGAGCTGAAATGAAGAGTCAGACTCTTAACTGACTAAGCCACCCAGGCACCTCACCACACTTTTAACATAATGGGATTATACCCAAGACACTGTTCGGCAACTCAATATTTTCAGAGAAGAATAGGTCTTGAAGGTCTTTCGATTCCTTTGCAGACAGATATGTCTTTCTACTAAGAGATGCAAATAGTCAAATGTCACCTTATCTGAGGGCATCCCTAGCTATCTGAAATGCAATAGTGCCCCACTCACCTCTGTCATGCTCATCCCTTACTTTGCTTGATTTTATTCTCAGCTTTTATTAAGCCCAGATGTATATTGGTTTGTTTATTATCTACCTCCCTCCATTATGAGAACAGGACTTTATGTTTACAGTCACAACCCCAGCCCGTAGTGTAGCGCTGGCACCAAAGAGGCACTCAGAACATATTTTTTGAATGAATGCTGTGAGATTACTCTTCAAAAAGACTATCAAATTACATAATCACAATACTGCATGCATGCTCATTAGCCCACATACTTACTAACATTAAATATTACGGTATCTTTCCATTTTTGTTAATCCCAGAGTTTATTTTTAATCTACATTCCCAGGAACTTGAGTAAGTTACCTGTTCAAATACTTTTTCCTTTAGTAATTGGATTTCATGTCTTCTTATTTACATGTAGGATCTCTTTATACACGTGGGCATTGATCTTTTGTATCTTATGTGCTGAAAGCATCTTGTCCTAATCTGTCCCTGGTTAGGCACTAAAACTTTGGTTTTCTCCCCAGGAAATCCTGCTTCTAGGTGGAGACCAGAAGCTCTATGGACTTAATACCACCACAAATTGGCTTGTTCCACATAACCGGAACCTTCCAGAACCATTCACTCAGTGTCTACCATTCACTGAGCCCTACCCTGAATAAGGAAGATTCCCCAGATTGTGCATCCTCCAAGGCCTTCCCAAAAAGCACGGTGTTGAATTAGCTGCTGTCTAGCTCTCATCAAGTCCAGATAAAACATTTAAAGAATATGGTTGGAGACAGGCTGCCCACCCAGGCCTTTATCTATTCTATCCCGCCTAATTATCTGAGAGCTGGATTCTTGGCCTCTGCTCTCTTGGGAGTCACACTAGCCGACCTCCACTTATCCAGCTTGCTGATTAACAGATGTTCCCCATCCCCTCTGAAAATGCACCAAAGAAAGCCCATGGCCAGCTGAATGCTCGCGGTGGGCAAATCTGGGCATTTCCGTCTCTCAAGTTATTTGCTTGCTAAGATTCAGTTGTGTTTCCTCTCAAATCTATTTATACCAGTTACTTTTGTTATTATAATTTACAATTTGGTTAAATACTATATATAGTGATCTAGATGTGGGTGAAAAGAGATCAGTTGTTTCTGTGAAAATTTAGTTGATTGCTTTGGATTCGCTCCTAAATTAGGTGCTAAAAATGGCTGTCACACTAGATTTATATTAGACAGCTGAAGAAAATTGGGAAATTTCCAAAAATGTAGAAATTCAGAACCATTCCTCATTCAGGTTGCACTGTAAAGAAAAATCCCTGGCTCTGCATCAAAAAATGGCTAAATGACTACACCTTTAGTTATAATAAAATGAATAGCATATGCATCTTTCTCTCTGATTCCCTGCTTTCATACACTTCTCTAGTAGCTGACCTGCTCAGATTGCATTCTGCAGACAGCAGCAGCGGCAGCAGGGGAAGCTTATTAAAAATGCAGGACAGCAAGCCCACCCCAGACCCACTGATTCAGGATCTGCATTTTAATTAACTCCTCAGGTGACTGTATGCACACTGCAGTCTGAAAAGCACCAATCTACAGAGTATTTTTCCTCTGGTTTTATAAGGGACATTAAAATAAATCTGTGGGGTTAAAGAATTCTCTACATACTACTCAGTCCATGGCAAAAATTGCTTTTCAGTTTGATGCTACGAAAAGCTTTTAGAACTGATAGCTGCTTCTTTGCAGACAGTGATAATTATAAAATCAGTCTTACCTCCCTTTTTGCCTTGACCACAAGGAAGCTCATAAATAGAGCTTCTACTATGCTGTGTTATCTGCTCTCATCTTTCTATTGCAATCTGTACTTCTCTTAGTGTGATAGTTTCTATTATGTTTTTATTATTTCATTGTAGATATTTCTTGAAATTTATTTACTCTATGCTTTTCCTAATATCATTTATGGAGAAAGCGGGGAGAGTAAGGGATAGACACTCCTCAGTCCAGCACTGAAGAACTGAATTTAATCTGATCTCTGCCTACCTTCCCAACCTCAGCTCCTGCTCCCCACATACACAGACATCATATTCTAGCCCAACTCCTGACCCCTTTCCATTAGCCATTCTTGTCCTTTTTTTCTTGAACTCTCTTTGAGCTTTCAAAGTTCAGCCCAGAATTAACACCTCCCTTTTTAAAGGTTTTGCCTGGTCATCCTGAAGCAGAGATTCTTTCCCTTCTAAACTCCAAAGGGCCCTCTGTTAGTATTCCCCAACAGAAATTCACATTTAGCCAAATATTGTGTCTATTTGCATATGCGGCTTACAAGTGTACTTTAAGGGGAGGGAACATGTATCCTTTGGGTACCCTGAAGTGTCTAATGCACTATAAATGCATTCATTCATTATTTATTCATTAATAAGTGAATAAATGTGTAATAGGATGAATTAAGTACATATGATGAGAACTTCTTTTGGTTTAAATTTTTGAAAAACGATTTGACAAAATAACAATCTTGTCAGTAAATAACCCATTATTTTTATTTTCTGCTTTGCTCATCATTCAAAGGAACTCATATCCCAGGATTTGGTTGGGCACCTGAAAAGTTTACTCAATATTAGTAAGACAACAAGTATGAATGGTGTGAATTTTAAGTCAAGCCAAGTGAGTGTTGAGATGACCAAGAGGGTGAGCCAGATGTCTGCATATAGAATTTGAACAAGTAATAGAAGATATTTCCATTTTCCCCAAAACACACTGCTCACTTGGGGCTTCTAGAACCATTTCTAAAGATTCATTGGCCTTTAGCCAAGACTTTTAGGGCCAAAAGTTCCCCCACGGACTATCTTACAAGGTTCTGCAGGGGAATAAGGTAACATTGATTTTGGTGGCTGAGAAGCAAAGCAACACAAGCAGCAGACAGACAGTCTGGCACACAGCCATGCAAGAAAACAGGGCATCTGTGTATGAACCAAAACATCCCACAGACCTTGAGTTGAAGGGATGAGCCTCTGGCAAGGACCATTAAAAGGTTCAGACTCCCTAAGCAGAGAATAAACTGTACATATTAGTACAGGGGACTGGTCCATGCCACATTCACCAGGCTGTGGCGCAGCAGTAATTAACAAAGTCAGCTTTCTTAGGGGACACAGGGAATAATGATGTTTATCAATTCTCTCTTCTATTGAGATCCGTACAGTATTGTCTGACAGAAATATAATGCAGGCTACAAAAGTAATTTTAAAATTTCCAGTAGTCACTTTAAAAAGTTAAAAAGAAACAGATTAAACTAATTTTAATAATATGCTGAAAATAGTAAAAGCTACATTTAACCCAATATACCTAAACTATTAGCATTTCCATATTTAATATGTCATATATTTTAAAAATTATGAGTAAGGTGTTATATCCATTTTGTATATTAAGTCTTTGAAATCCCACATCTCAATTTGGACTGGCCACATTTCAAGCACACAACAGGCACCTGTGGCTAGCGGTTACAATATTGGACAGTGCAGACTCTAGGTCCCCAAAATATGCAAGTGGTGAATTAAGCATCTCTAAAAAATTGGAAAGGTCCTGACTTTGTAGACCAAGGCATCTAGCTTGCATTTCTACTCTTTGGGTTCTTAGTTAGCTCTGGGCACTGGGAAGGCCAGCTAACCTTACTGAGTCTCTCTTATCAGAGAAATGTCAATAAGTAATCTCTACCTTTCAAGTTTGTTTTAATGAATGTATTCAGAGTACCAGGTGTGATATAGCCCCCTATAGGGCACACAGTAGTGACAATGTGCTGATAACATATCAGGAAGGACTCTAATGTTAGCTGTAGTGAGAACAAGAAGGGGAGGTAGAGACTTTCATTTTTCCTGGTTTAAAATCACAATAATAGCAGAGAGTGTTTCATTCTAATTTTTTCTAACTTTAAAGTATGCTGTTCCAATATATTATATTCCTTTGATGAAAATACACAGATTGGAGGAATCCATATGTTGTTACATTATCATCTTCAAATCAAAGAGTCAAAATATTTTAAATGTCCCACATCATTTGCAGAAGTTGGAAAATAAATACCTTTCACCAAGACACGTTTCACCTCATTTCACCTTATACCATTACTCACACAAAATGACTTCATAATCAAGAAATTTAAAAGAAAGTGCTATTGTCAAGTGGCTAAATAAAACACCCAAAACTGTTCAGACTGCTTCAGACCCAGGTCACTACTGAACTTAACATCTCATGCGTTTAGTTGTCCTTTTTTTGTCTTTGGTCCTTCGTGCATGTAGTTGGGGTCTTGGGGATCCAGTGCACATTTTTACTTGTTAAAAAGTAGTATTGGAAATGTCTCAGAGGAAGGGGAAATGAGTTTAGGCATTCAGGAAGTAGAAAGTTATTCTAGAAGTGGAGAGTTGCTTTATGTAGATTTTAATGAAAAAAAAAAAAACAGATTGTCAAGAGACAAATTGTGAAGAGACAATTTCCTGGCCTTAAGCAAAAGGAGAACAGAATCAATTTGGTAGGTGGAAGTGGGGCTTGGACAATATAGGAATTCACTGTCCTCCAGAAAACTCTAAGGTCAAAGTAATTACTATAGAGCCAGGGGAAGAATATATGTTATGAGATAAAGACACAAGGTGCAGAAGGGCAATTTCTCAAATCACTGCCAAGGGGAAAAGGGAATAATTTTCAAAGGCCAAACTGAGCAGGAAAGTAAGAATAGGAAACTAGAGGGGAGATGCCAGAACATCTTCCTGGAAGGCAAGAATACTTAGAAAACAACAATAGTTTGTCCCTTCAGAACAGAAACATAACTTCTAGGATGCACCAATAAGAACCTGGGTCAAAATCACTGCAGCCCTTAGAGAGGTCAGATGTGAATTGTGGCTGACCACTTTGACACACGTGAGAAAGAAGGCCTGGAGGACACTGGAGGTGGAGTGACACACAGAGACGGAGGATACATGATACCCTGTGTGGTAAAGCAAACTGGAATCTCACTTATGAAGCCTTTAAGGACAGGATTCTTGTAGGCTTCCATTGTTCACTGTTAACTGTTAAACATGTGTTGCATTCTCTTCTCCAGCTCTCCACCCTTCACCTTTTATTTTTCCTTTCATGGTTGCCATTGACAACAGCTCAAGCACCAGTTCTTGCCTCCTAAGAATGAGGAAATTCTACAGACCCAACATATCAAAAGATTAGATTAAAAGGTGGGGGAGGAAAGACACCTTGGGAAAAATTCCTTCTATTTAGCAAAATTCAAAATAGCATTTCTAGAAGATTGATTATTTCATACCTCTTTTTTTTTTTCTCTAGGAAGTTTCACTGACACAAATTTTCCAAAAGACTTGTAAAAGTTGTTATCCAGGTTTGGAACAAGTTTTACCACATGACTTCTTGAGGTCAAAAGCAGTAAAATGTGGCTCTTACAGCCCCACAGGATGAAGCCAAGATAAACTCCCCACACAATCTCACTCTGCCGTATTTATAATCTACATTTACTACAGTGTCATGCATTTGAAAATTGCCCTGGGTCTTTTTGTTAAGTTTTTATCTATTGGAACATCTGAAATCAGTAGAGGAAGACAAAAGTGGCTTTTAAACCTATTTTTTACCTTGACCCACAGTACAAAATGATTTTTATATCTAGACCCTGTACACACACTTATAAAACACACAAAAGTATTCACAAACTGAATCAAGAAAATCATGAAACAATACTTTCTTAGCCCGATACATTCTGAAATCTCAATCCCAGCTCTATTTCACTAAGAAATAAATAAAAACAAACTTGTTGCTGCCTACTATATTGATCACTGCCCATTAGTGGGCCATACATCTGTTGGGGAACCACTGGCCCAAAGTTTGAGATTTCATTTCCCAAGTTGCAAGGCCTTCCACAATCTGGTCCCATCTCCCCATTTTATATGAGTTCCCACTCCTCCTAACACAGCTTTAAAAATAATATAATAGCTTCCTTTTATTGAGCACCTACACTGTGACAGTTTCTGTACTAGAGACTATGTACATAATATCTCTAATACTCATAACCCTGTGATGAGAGTATGATTCCCCCTCAAATGACAAATGAAAAAACTGAGCCTCAGGGAAATTGATAGAGTTGAATTAGAACTTGAACTAAAATGGATGTAATCCAGGAAGCCCTTCTCTTTCCACTGGAACACAAAGTCCTGTAAGGGCGTGTGTCTCCCTACTTCTCTCCGCTTATTCTGCCTGGAGTCCACCTACGTTCATGCTGTTCCCCTACCTAGAATGCCCTTCCATCATCTGCTTCTGGCAGTTCACACATGCATCCTCATCTTTCTGGACTCAGCTCAAACTCTGCTTTTTCTAAGAAACCATCCAAATGACATTCTACTCCCCTCTAATTCTGGTAGATAGTAAATCTCAGAGCTTAGAGCTCAAGCCCTAGAACCAGACTGCCAGTTATAAATGCTAGTTCAAACACTTAAAGTCTGGTAACAGTATTAGCCAACTGTGTCTCCATTTTGTCTTTTGCAAATGGAGATAATTATTTCTCCCACCCTTTAGGGTTATTGTCAAGACAAATGAGTCAATAGACATGGAGTGAATAGTAAAGAAGCTGGTACATAGTAGGTTTGTCATAAATGTCATTATTACTCAGTGGTACCACAATGAGACTTCCTATCCTTAATTATTTACTCAATATGTATGTATCTTACTTCACTGACTAGAATGTAAGCTCTTCATGGGCAGGGCTGCACCACAGTCATATCTATCGCTGTATCCCAGAGTTACATCGTGCTGGCCATGCCATACACATTCAACAAGTCAGAATAGAGCATTTCAAAACTGGCCAATACCAGATGAAGAACTTTTCTTAGCAAAGGGACAACCAGTGAGGACCTGCTAGCCTTACTATTTCTGAAGGTAAATACTGGTGATCTTTAGAGATAATGTTGCTTTGGGAAACTCACCAGAATGGTTTTAAGGGCCACACGTAGAAGTGCTCTTGGAAGACTCTGTGCTGCCGATGCCACTGTGCTCTGTTTGGGGACTGCATGAAGATAAAGTTCATAGGTTATGTACTGAGACTGGGAGGTGCAAAAATTTACATCTCTTTATTTTTCCAAAACCCATGTTATTTTAGCTTTTGAATCCTTGTTTCCACTTGACCAAGTTTACGAGGTCTCTTCAAATATAAAGCTGCCATTCTAAATGTGATTCTCTTCCCTCGCTTCCTTTTCCTTTTCTCTTAACCAAGATAGTCTAAGTGCCTAAGCCCAACTGGGGCAAGGATGGAGTAAGAAGTAGGCCAATAAATTCTGGAGGTTTTTGAACACCCAGGCTTTAATAGCTGCTTTAAAAGCTTTTAATATGGGTCTAAGAGGTCAGTATGTTATATGGGCCTCTGCAGAAAATAGGACATTTAAAATTCACTCAGTATAGCTACTTTCTTTGCCCATAGTTTTCTTTTAACCTCACCCAGTTTGGTTCATTCTGAAAACCCCTGCCCCCCACAAAAAGCATAGCTTTTGTAGCTGTAAGGAAGTGCTAGCTACAGCAAAGGCACAGAACTCCAGTCTGGTTGACTTTTGCCACCAGTCATATTGGAAACACTTTTTTTTTCTTGTACACAGAAGCATGAAACAGCAAACACACAGAAAAGTCACAAAGAGAAATCTCACAGGAAAAAGTATCAGGAACATCTAAAGAAAATCATGTATTTTACTGTACTTACTAATTTTTCCAAGAAGTGACAGTGTGAAATCCCTTGGATATATGCCCATAGGGAAAACATTTCTGCTCCACTTAAAATGCCCTTATTGATTTTGATGGCACCCAAACACTGGCCTCCCTTCTAAAATTTCACCTGTTTAAAATGTTGATCCTCAGAACATGGTTCTGCACTCTTGCTCCCAAATTCACTAGTCTGGTTCAAGGAAGATTGGTGGGTAAAAAGGAAATATGGACAGAAATGACAGCTCCCTGGAAAGCAGCATATTTTTTTTTTTCTACACAGTGACTTGAATAGGCTTCAGCTGAGGGATAAATCATCCTCAAACTCTACCTCCTCTACTGATGGCTCAGGGAAAGTTCTAAAAGGGCCTACACACTCCCTGGTTGCTCAGATTTCTTAGAGTTATGACCTGTCATTGTCTGATTTCACTCCAGAATCTCTCAGTGTGTTATATGGCAAGTGCTTATGTTGGCACTAGTAGAAATGTATAAATCAGCATACAATCAACCAGGTCCAAGATTTTACAGCATCCTTTGAAATATTGGTAGCAGACTAAGATTGCAAAATCATACTCTTGGCTTCAACCCAAAGCAGTAGGTACTGGTGTGGTCAGTCTAGTGTTTGATATGAGTTTGGAGAAACTTCTTTTAGGAACTACACACTTACTTTGGTTTTTGTTCTGAGACTCATTCTCCCCAGCTTCTTGGGACATCTCTGAAGATCAGGTCTGCTACCACCAGCCACAAACTCAAGTGGCCCATCAATTTGGCCCATTGCTAACCAGACAGTTTAGCTGTCCACTGGGGCTTGACAAAGATAGATCTTAAGGACTACATGTCAGTATTATTTATGAAAAGTAAATAGTTATGTATGTTAAAAAATATTAAATAATGTATTTCACTAAATAAACAAGTTTTCAGTAATAACAATATAGTAAGAAAAAACAGACCAAAATTTAATGTCTGACTTATGTGAACTTTATTCTGACTTCTCTTTTTCACAATCTCTACATAATTATTTTGTTGTATATATATAATTTATTGTCAAGTTAGCTAATCTACATAATTATTTTAAGAGTAAATTCCACTTCCAATAATAAATTAATGTTATCTTTCCTCTACCCTGCTGAAAGCTATAGAATCAGACATGCCTGCTAATTAGTTTTCAGAGTTTCTAAGTAATCCACCTGTTTCTTCTAAAATAGTATGGAGTACTTCTTCCTGAAGTACATCTTTTTTCAGCAAAATTATACTTTTTAGATTCTTCTTGTCAAAGCAGAGTTCTCCCTTTGAACTTTCCTTTCTAGTAATTCTACCCAGGGATGCACTGGCACCAATGTCTGCTTTAAGCTTAGAGAAAACTATCTTTAACTTTTATACACCAGAGGCTTATTTTCACAGAATAATCATCATTTGATATGGAGTCAGAATGCATTATGGGGAAAGAACATCAGAGACTACATCAAATTTATTCACTAAAGCTTTGGAGCAGGGGGCTAGCTGGGGTGTGGGGGAGAGGACCTATATCAGGGAGTTGATGAAATATAAGTGCCCAGAATCTGTAGTACTGTGCTCATGGAAAGTGAGGGAGGAGGAGAACTGGGTGTCTTTTCCCATCTCACTGGGTGCGGTAGGATATGGTCTCTCCCAGAATGCCAGCCAAAGCAATTTAGCTCTGTGAGAAAGGTCACCACATTGCAATGAGAGAATGAGGGAAGGAAAATGATGAGCCATTTCAAAGGCTCAGAGACCACACTTAAAGACAGTTACTCCCGCCAAATGGTGCCATGGCTGAGAGATTCAGGTCAGCTTCAACCTATATGAACAATAGCATGTTGGTGTGAATGACAAGATCATTTCATGTCATTCCCTGGTGTTCAAATCTCTAGTGGCTCTCTTTGTTCGCATGACAAATCACTGAGAAATCCCAAGTCCTACTGAACATACAAATTTAGCCTTGATATAGCTCACAGTCTCTCTGTCCATCTTTGTGCTGCAGCCACTGTCACCTTCCTGGTGCTCCCCTTAATTCCTGCTCCTCTCAGGACCTCCTCTGACTAAAATGCCCACCCCTCACCAACCCTTCACCAACTACAATGCCATTTAAGTGTCATTTTTTCCTGGAAGCCAACCTGATCTTCCATTACCTTATACTTTCTCTTTAGGTACTTGACACAATTATTATTAAATCATAGCTTGTTTAATAGCTGTCTTCTGCATTAGACTGTAAGGTCAATGAAGGCAGAAACTAAATCTGCCCTCAATTCTCAGCACCTAAGACAGTGCCTAGATCATAGTGGGTGCTCAGTCAACCTTTGCTGAACCAGTACCTGAGAATGAATGAAGTTGTGCAGGAGAACATGGAGGATACTTGTTAGCAATATGTTGCATTTCTATTCCCTAAAGCCCCCCGATTAATGTTGCCTAATACCCAAATTATAAACAAAATAGATCCTTATAGAATAATTTTAATCTATTTTCAAAGCCAAAATGTGGCATTTCTATTAATAATTGTGGGAGGAAAAGAGGAAAAAAAATATGTAGAATGATTATAATACTATCCCACAATTCATGTGTTATGCCTTTCCACCATTTACTTTAATGGATTAGGTTAATTTTAATTTAGTGGATTTTTAAAATTTAGAATCCATGTGTGATACTTCTTGCTTTGCTATTGTAGGCAGCTGTCCTGGCTGAAATGGAGCAGAAAAAAAAGCATCTGGGCCAGAATTCATCATTACCAAGTGACAGGATGGGAACAGATGTCAGCGTGATCAGAAATAATTACCAAGTAGGTAAGATTGATCCTGATTTTGTCCCAAAGTGTAGCTGAGTTTGATCAAGAGCAGCCCCTCACAAACTGGTATGTGTATTTGAAAGGGAATCTAGTTAAACTGCAGATTCTGATTCAGCAAGTGTGGAGTGAGGCCCAAGATTCTGCATTTCTAACAAGCTCCCGAATAAAGTCTACACTGCTCGTTCAGTTCACACAGCAAGCAAGGGCCTAGAGCAGATAGGAATGGCCACAGATTGGCAGAGGTCAGAGGGCACAATCATGCCCTGAAGCAAAGGATTTTCTTTGCTGAGAGGTTGTGTCAAAAGTGCCAAAAGTAATATATTTTAGTGGTCCCTTAGACCACAAGGGTGAACAGCAAGGACCACCTGTCACCACCAGAGGGAAGCAGAGGGCAGGGTAAATAGCACAGGACACTCCCCAACAAGACAAACACCCCAAGGGTAATTCCAATAAAGCTCAAAACAGAGCATAAAGGACAGGTTAATTGGAGATGCAGGACACTGAGAGAGTCAGCAACATGGAGCAAGGTTCACATGGATCAGAATAAATTCACAGAGGGGAGCACTTTGTGGCAGTGGAAGGAACACCCATCATAGGCTCAGGAGACCCAAGATTCAATTCAGGCAGAAGCTGAAACTAACAAGTAGTGTCCCTGGGTGGGTCAATCACTCACCATCCATATCAGCAAAAGAGGAAGAAGTGTGCAGCGTGGTCTCTAACAGGCGGTTTCAACCTTCACATTCTGTGATTAGTGCTTTTTGTTCAGCCTTTGAGAAAACTGGGAGTCCCTATCCTATAGACAGAGAATAGAGAGTCAGAGGGAGGACAAAGTTCATGAAGAGATGGCCGGTTAGCAAGGGGCAAAGCCCAAAGGGCATGTGGATGGGCAGTGAGTAGGTTTGGTCTAAAAGCCAGGCCTCTATAAAGGCACCTGGGCGGGTCAGTCATTTAAGCATCCAACCTCAGCTCAGGTCGTGATCTTGAGGTTCATGGGTTCATGGGTTCAAGCCCCACATCGGGCTCTGTGCTGACAGCTCAGAGCCTGGAGCCTGCTTCAGATTCTGTGACTCCCCCTCTCTCTCTCTACCGCTCCCCTGCTCATATTCCGTCTCTGTCTCTCAAAAAATAAACATTAAAAAAAAAAAAGCCAGGCCTCTGTTGAAGCTGTGGGATTCTTATTGTTCTTTTTTATTTGTTATCAAAGATTATGTACAAATTGGTTTAAAAAGGCAAATAGAACTAAAAGGCTTATAACCAAAATATTCTCTTCTCCTCCTTATTCTCTTCATCCTTTTCTCCAGAAGCAATTTTGTTTAATTATTTTAGTGTTTCTATTCCTATTCGCCTCCATATTTCCAAATAATATGTATAATATAGTCCTGTTACTTGACTTGGTAGCCCTTTTTACTATGGTGGATCAGGGCATTAATTCAATCATATCATCTCTTCCCCTTCATTATTCTCCAAACATAGTATATCTTATTTTTTAGATCGTATCTATATTCACTGTTTCCATTATGACAACCATGTAAATATTATTCAAGTGAACTACTATGTCAGGTAAAATACTATGGTTATACTTACTTTATTGTACAACTATCTGTTTTCCCTGGAATTAACAATTGTCCTAATTTTTTTTTTAATTGACTTCATTTCCTTTGACCAGTTGACTAACCTCCCCACACTCTCCAACATCTCTATAAGGTGTCTCGAAGACAGTTTTCTACATTGGAGAATTTTCAGATTATTCTCAGTTTCACATTTTTTTGTGTTGGATACGGTTTCCTGAATTCCATTTTTCCTCCTGTTTTTTTTCCCTCATTTTAGTGGAGCGTATCTTCCTGTAACAACCAACAGCCCCTATGTCAACGCCTCTCTGGTCATCGTGATTGTCTAAGGCACGTTTCCTAGTAGCTTCCTCAGGAAGAACTCAGGGCCAGTGCCTCTTAAATTATGGTATGGTCATGACATCAGGTCTCAGCTCTTATGAAAGAAAGATTACTTGGATATAAACTCCTTAGATGATATTTTCTTTCCTTGAATATCTTATTTATTGTTTTCTGGCATAATACATTGTTTTCGAACAATCTGATGAAAACCAATTTCCTTTCCCTAACACAGGAATTGCCTTTTAGCCTGGACACCCCAAGAATGTTTTTCTTTTTCTTTTTCAAGTTCAATATGCTTACGAGACTATGTATCATTGTTGGCTTTTTTTGGATCAGTTTTCCCAAGTATTTTCTCTTTTAATATGAGGCTTGAAATCATCTTTTACTTCAAGAAAGTTTTCTTGAATTAAAGATTTTAGGTTTTGTTGTATTCCATTTATTTAGTTTTCTTCTTTGGGGATTCCTATCATACATATATTGGGTCTTCTTAACCTATCCTTAAATCTGTCACTTTCGAATCCTCTGTGTTTATTTATGATTGATTTTTAATTTTTTTCCTTTTTCCTCTTCTGTTTCTCTAGAACAGCATCTATTGTGTTTATTTGTTTTTGTTTTCTTACTAGTTTTGTCATTTCTGAAATTTTTCCTTTATTTTTAATTCTTTTGTAAGTTATGTTATTTCTCATTTAAAGTTCCTTTTCTCCAGTTATCTTACTTCTAAGATTTTCTTATTCTGATTTCTGTTGTTCTCTCAGAATTTCTATCAATATTCTTTCAGCTTGTTTTGAAATGTTGGTTTACAATTGTCATCTGCTCTGTGGGTCTATTTTTCCAGAATCTTTCATTGAGTGAGGAGATTATTCTATTTCTTCATCTCCTTTTTTGCATAGCTTTGTATTAATTCACTCACAACCTTTTTCTGCTGCTCATTTTTCAGACAGATGAATTTTGCTGTACTTTTAGGAAGGAGGGATCATTTGGTAGCTTTCGTAGTTTCACAGCCTTAGAATTCCTTCTTCTGTTGTTTTAGACGAGAAAAATGCATGGCCTTGAGCTTTCTGAGATGTGCCTTGTCTGCTCCCCTCTCCCATTTTCATCAAACTTTTTCATTCCTTTGCTGTTATTATTTCTATTCTCGATTTGGACCATACTCTTATTAGTTTCTCTTCAATGAAAAACTTTGCCTCTATGGGAGCTTTGGGTTTTTAGTTTCTAGAGTTGGTAGGATGCAAGCTACCTTAGGCAGTCTCCAATTAATTACAGTTTCCAGCTCAAATCACAGATGGAACTCAGGATGGGAAGTCTCAACACTGGTCTTTTCACCACATCTCACTGTAAATCAGAAAGGCACGGTGCTGGTTTCACTCTGTATCCCGTTCCACTCCCAGGGTTTCTTGAGTATGTGTCACTTTGAGAGGCGAGGTCTGAAAGGGAAAGTAACAAAAGCATAATTTATGAATCTCCATATAAAACCTGACAGAGTGGGGTACCTGGGTGACTCAGTCAGGTAAGCATCCTCAGCTCAGGTCATGATCTCCCAGTTCATGAGATTAAGCCAGGTGTCAGGGATCTGCATTGACAGTGCAAAGCCTGCTTGGGATTCTCTCTCTCTTTCTCTCTCTCTGCTGGTGCTCGCTCTCTCTCTCTCTCTCTCTGCCTCCCTATCTGTCTTGAAATCAATAAATAAACATTTAAAAAGAGCAATTATTCACCTTGAGTTTTTAAATTCTCACTGGTATTTCAAAATTTTGCAACTGATTGGATCCATGATTTTTGGTTTTCTATACTAGTTATTCTAACTGAGTACCCGAATTTGAGGCGATTTGGGGCTTACATAATCCACTTTTTCACCATTTGTAAATGATATAAAGAATAACAGCCACAGTTATTAAAGTGATAAGATGAGGCGATGTGGAAGTTGAAACAAATGAAATTGCCTGTGATTTAACTTCTCGAGTTTGGTTCACTACCTAGCACAGTGCCTGGCACATGTGGGCACTCAGAAAATACTTGATGAATGAGCTAATCATTTTGTGCTAACTTTGCCTTAAAGCATATAATGCAAAAGATAAAACAATTGGGCAAAAAATGACTACTATTAGGCTGCTGTTGAACTGGGACTGTATAACAGGCTCTACCAACCCATTTCCTTCACCATTCTAGTTTGCTTTGCATTCTTGCCTAAAAATGACATTGGCCCCCTGTGAA
The DNA here is from genome assembly GCF_008692635.1 of Crocuta crocuta. NCBI lineage: Eukaryota > Metazoa > Chordata > Mammalia > Carnivora > Hyaenidae > Crocuta > Crocuta crocuta. Next base: position 1,438,740 of record NW_027530683.1, read on the forward strand.
GCAGGGACGCCCCGCAACACCCAGACTGCCAGAAAAGGCTACTGCTGGAAATGTAGCAGCACTGGCTTCTTGCCTTCATCCTCCTGTCCAAGATACAAAAAATTTGAAACAATGTGGAGAATCGCTGGGCAGAGAACAAGGCACAGCATTGTCCTCTCACTGGTGTTTGGAGAAGTCTGGCAGTCTGTTTTTAAGTAAATAGACTCGCTTTAATGGAGCAATCTGTCAAAATAAGCTGGGCTGCTTAGAGGAGACGAGAAGGTGCTGCATTGCTTCTGTCTCCCCTGGGAGCTATTTATTTGCAGAGGATGACAAATGAGAGCGAGGCAGAAGCCTGCGGTAATGACACTCAAAGCAAGAAAAATAATAGCGTGTGGCTTAGGAGGGTCTCATCGTAACTCAATGTATAGATGGTTTTTGTGTGTTTAAATAGCTAGCCCTTCCATTTGCATCTCAAATGCTCCAGAGAAGCAGACAAATGCAGAACCGTCACCAGGTGGCTTCTAGTTAGTGGGTTTTGCAAAAGCAGGGGAGGTACAATGAACAGATTAATGGGGAGAAGCTTAGTCTAGGCCGGTTTTCTCCCTCTTTACTAATGGACAGGGGACAAAACCACCAATTTGCTTTTTCACCACCCAGTACTTGACAAATGCGTAACATATTTACAATCGTGAGGAATATGCGGTCGGGGGCGGAGTGCGGAGGGGCGTGGGGGGAAAATTACCAAATGTTCACATGAAAACTCATATTTTGGACTTTGCCCACAATATTCGCTGCTTGTACAATGACACAGTGAAAAGGCCAGGTGTAGGTTAACCCTTTTAGCTTGTGCCAGAACCTTGAATTCTTTGGAAAGAAGAAAAGGATTTAATGTAAACTACAAATGCTTTAATCAAGTGGCTTTCTTCACATACCATGAAAGCATTTTGAAACATTCAAATAAAAAAAAAAAGATTCCCTTATTTTCTGAAAATATAACCTCTTAAACACCAAAGACGCTGCCAGACCAAGTCCCATCAAGTAACAAGGCACAATAAGAAGCTTAAAAGGGGTAAGGATTAAGTTACATTTGTATGAATAAGCTCGTTTTTGTTGTTCAGGTCTCAATCCTTAAATGATCCTATCTCGTGCATGGAAGGTGTCTCCTCATTAAACTATACATTTATGTTCTCAGTGTGGGTCCCTATGGGACCCAAAGTGTCCCCAGGGCTCACCAACCTTTGGAGAAAAATACCTACATCAATAGTAGAATTCAGAGTTTTCTTGCCCATTATCCCCACGTGCAGGACCCTCCCCTCACCCCAACCAGGTGGTGCTGAGATGCCTCGGACCTGTGTGACATGTGCACGTGTGGAGTCCACACCTGCTCCCCCACACAGGAGCACAGCCACAGCCCCACTGCAGGCACCTTCTGTGGGGGTGCCATTCTTGCCCTTGTGGTATCCACAGGCCCCCAGATCTGCCAAGCACACCAGCTGCCTAAAGATGCACATCAGCTTCAGGCCTCAGAGGGCAGTGCCATGCTGGCTCTCCAACAAAAAGGTGACAGGGCCTCCCATTCCAGTGCCTTTGCTTCTGGGGCCTCAAAACAGCCTGACGTGGGCCCCGCGTCTCATAAAAATCTTTTGTGAAGACATCTTCATCTGCTTCTGCCTTCTGCTTCTCTCTCTACCTCAGACTGAGACCCAGGCCCTGAGAATGGATAAACACCTCTCCACGACTCGAAGAGGTACAGATGTCCCTGTGCAAATCAACTCCTTGAGGACTTCCCTCCCATTTCACAAACCTGCCAAGATATATTTGAACCTCAACGTCCTACCTCATCCTGTCTCACACCCAGGAACTAGGTCCTGTAAATTTTTCCTTTATAAACCTTCACCCTGACCCTCCTTTCCTTCTGCTCTGCCACCATCTTCATTCAAGCTCTTATCTCTTTGCCCCTGGTTTAACTCAGAAGTTCACTAACTGGAATGGATGCTCTGCTAATCCATGTTAAGAGCTGCTCCTAATAAAATAATCTGCAAACGTTGCCTTAAACACATAAACTTTTTGCTGTACTTTCTGACTTTCAATTGGCCACACAAGTCAGGTATGTTATAGTGGAGAGACTGCTAGCCTTGGAATCAATCATCCTGGGCTCAAATCAGAGTTCTGTGTTGAATAATTTCCATAACTTTAATTGCTTCAAGCCTAAATTTCATCATCTGTAAAATATGATATTAACATGTGCTTCATAGGTCTATTGTAAAGAAAAATTAAATAATGAACATGAAGTGTTTTTTAATTGTGAACTACCAATGTGAAAAATAACATTCTAAAAATTCAGGTGCTTCCCATGGAACTAAAGCCCTCCATATGCTGGCTGCCACCCATTTTCCCAGCCCTTTCTCTAATGACTCCCATTTCTAGCCCTCCTTCCTGGACTCATCTATCTGCTTCATGCCCTTCAAATGTGTCTTTCGCTTCCAGATACTGCTAGTTGCTATAACAGAGAAACCAAAATGTCATTGCCTTAATATGAGAGAAGTTTATTGCTTGCTCACTTAAAATCCGAAACAGGTATTCCCATGTGGCACGTGGTTCTCCTCCAAGTGATGATTCAGGATCCTTCTCTCCATGGCCCTGCCATCTTTAACATGTTGTTTCCAGGGTTGCTCCAAAAGGAAAGAAAACATGGAGAATCACACGTGGGAGATTATTATGGGTCAGACCTGGAAGTGGCTCATATCAGAGCTGAGTTATCGAATGTGGTGCAGTGGAGTGTTCAATAAGAGGAGGACACAGATTTGGTAGACAGCTGGCTACTCTGTGCCACCACCTCAGACACACAACTAGAGAATATTGCCCAGAATGTATTCCCCAGGTGTATCTTTCAAAGACCAGTTTAGACCTCACCTTATTCATGAAATCCTTCTAGCGGATGATCTTATTCTCCAAACTCAAACTCCTGACACATATTAATTATACTATCCTTTGACTCATTAGCTTCTTTCTTGTTAAATCACAAAGATGTTTATCAGATCTCTTTCTTCGCAAGCTCTCTGAGACGTCTAAATCTCATAGCACCTTCCTTGATGTAACACCTCCCCACATTGATGTCCGTGATTTCAGACTTTCTCCTACTTCCTGTGAGCTCTGTTGCCAGTTCAGATCTCTTTTCCACCGAGTAACTGTGAGAGTCTCCCAAGTCAGTATTCTTCCAGAGTAAGTGGCTAGGAGGCTTTGGTCAAGCCTGAAACCTCAATGTCAAAGCCAGGAAGCACTGACTGGGGAAGAAGTTGACCCTGCCCAGAAAGCTTCCAGTGTTTAAAGCCTCTTCAGCTGTTCCGTTGAGTCGTATGATGTTAACAATTTAGACACAAAACATAATAGAGTAAAATTTATACTTGTTGGTAGCCAATATTCTATGGTAAGAAGTGGGTAATATTGGCTATAGAAATAGTAGTAATTAAACTTTTAAGGAAGCGAAGTTGGGAAGAGTGGAAGATATTAAAATTTTTTTCTGTTCACATTTTACAGTGTTCATTAGTCAAACAGTAAAGTTTTTATGATGTGTTCTCCCTATAGATGGCAACATATGTACTATTCACTGGCGCCTAGTCTTCATTGTTTTGGGTAAACAAAGAAGACTCTATGAGATGAAAACAAGAGGATGATTTGGAGATGGAAGAAAATTAAGAAATTGGATCCATCAGTAATTGCTTACAGAAATTTAAAATATGAAAAAAAAATGCCAGAATTCCAAAGACCCACCTCTAATTGTAAAATAGCCTCCAATTCCCTCTCCTCTCCTTCACCCGTGAACTCAGGTGCCCAGACCGCACAGGACACTTTGGAAACCCCTAGGCCCACAGGGTAGAGACCGCTGCTCTCCTGCCACTCCGTAGAGGGTGATGAAGCCTCCGTGTTCTCTGAGCAGAAGAGCTGGCTCAGCCCGTCCTTTTGAAGAGACACAAGCCTCACTTGTCGTTCCGCTCTTGACAGCATGGAACGGTGTAAACGAAAGGCTCCTTCACATTTATTCATGCAGCTCAGCTCCTGTCCTGTTGACGTTCCTGAGCAGATGTGCAAGTGCCCAAAGACAATTAAATTATGATTCATACTCCAGGACGCCTGCTAAGGCAGGCTGCCTGGCCGTGAGTGAAAACATATTTTAGCAGTAGCTGATCTTTCCCTTTGGTTGGGGACCAAGTTGGACTAGGCATGGCTTTGAAGTTATTTCTGTCTCGGTGGATTAGAGGTATCAAAAGAAGCAGCTCCACAAACGTTTTAACAAATATTTACAATTCTGCACTGAACAACCTCTACCGTACCTTAACCTTTACTGTCTTGTGAAATGCTTGCCAAACTCACACGTTTGCCAGAGGAGGAGAGAGGGCAGCAGCTCTGAGGAAATGAAGTACAAAATGTTAAAGCATCCACTCCTTTCACCATGGAGGAGCACAACCTCTGTTTATGCTGCCCTGCGGAGAAGAACTCCCTTCTCTAGGCCCCATCTACCTGGGAGAGGCACTCCTCCACCCATGAGTGATATTTCACCTTCTCAGCCAAGGTGTTGGAGGGACGTATTCTATATTCAACTTTGTGAAGTCATGGGAGGGCCCTGAAGCCAAAGTTTCCAAATGTCCCAAAGCATGGCTGCAGCCAGCACAGGAAGGACACAAAACAATAGGTTAAACTCCAAAGAAGGTGGTTAGTAGGCTCGGGGTTCAGGGTTTTAGTCAGTAAGAAGGCTGCAACACTTTGCATAGTTTATAATAGGCCTCCCTCAGTGGAGGTTTTTAAATGAAACTGCTCATCACAGAATTCTCAGTTGCTTCTAAAATGCTGTAGGGACTAGTTAAATGGATGACTGATGTAATTTCTTTAAAAGACTCCTCACTGTGAGCACAAAGACCTCACAACAAAAATAGATGGGGAATAAGAAAGATACAGGAAATAAGCTGGCAGGTGGGTACTATGTTGACAGTGGGAAAAGAGCAGTGGTCCAGCCCCTGGCTTATGTCCATCCTGACTTCTCAGGGGTCATTGCACCTACCTGTGGAGTCAGTCAGGCTGAAGACGTTAAAGGAGTCTCAGAGAATTGGTGAGCTGCACCAAGCAGCTTTAGTCAGCAACTCCATCAGAGGCCTCCATCAGAGAAGTTACCAAAGGCAGAGCTTTAGAGAAGCAGATGGCAGCTAGGGACACAAAAGCCATTGAAGTTTGTTGGTATAGGCCTGTGACATGGAACCCAGAGAACCCAAGAACTTTCTGTGAGACCCTGAAGGGACCTAGTAGAGGCCTTGCAGCAGTGACAAAGTGATAAAGGCAAGAGCACAAAGCGTGTGCTATACTGTTACAGGACCACCAGCTGTTACCTCTGGCTGGGGAAGCCCAGAAAATACAAAATAGAAGCATATGGATTCAGGGGTGCCTGGGTGGCTCAGTCGGTTAAGAGTTTGACTTTAGCTCAGGTCATAATCGTGGTTCGTGGGTTTAAGCCCCACATCAGGTTCTGTGCTAACAGCATGGACCCTGGAGCCTGCTTCAAATTTTCTCTCTTTCTCTCTCGCCCTCCCCGACTTGTGCACGCACGTGTGTGCTCTCTCACTCTCAAAAATAAATAAATAAACATTTTAAAAAAGGAGAGAGAGAGAAGCAGCAGCATATAAACTCAGAGGTTTAGTGGCTGAGGTTATGGTCAGGCATTCATTCATTCATTCATTTAACAAATGTTTATAATCCAAGGCACTGGATTAAGAGCTTTGCAAAACAAAAATAAACTACTACACATAGGTCTTGAATCTGAAAGCTTACACTAATCACTACTTTAAGTGCACAAATAACCCAATAGGGGTTAGAATTGGTCATTATATAGTTACAGATAAAGTCTACATTGTCTCAGGTGGTGAAGAGAGATGATATCTGTGTTAGGAGAATTAGGAAAGATTTTGCATAGGAGCTAAGGGTTGAGGTAAAATTAGCACATGCAGAGTTGATGCAGAATGTATTCTCAAGGAAAAGCAGTATGAGTGATGGGATTGAGAAGGGAAAGCCCGGACAGGCTTAAAAATAAAAGCAATAGTGTTTAGGAAAGGAAATAGTTGGAAACATGGTCAGAAAAGTGGGATAGTTAGAAAATGGAGAGCCAAGTGGGCCAGCTCAGGGAGTCTGATTTTCAGGATAAACGGGAAGTCATTAAAGATTCCTTAGCGAGTGCCTGGGTGGATCAGACCATTAAGCCTCCAACTTCGGCTCAGGTCATGATCTCACAGCTAATGTGTTCAAGCTCTGCCTACGGCTCTCTGCTGACAGCTCAAAGCCTCAAGCCTGCTTCAGATTCTGTGTCTCCTCTCTGCCCCTCTGCTGCTCATGAGCTGTCTCTCTCTCTCTCAAAAATAAATAAACATTAAAAAGTTTTTTCAAAAAGATTCCTTAGCAAAAGAGTGGCTTGATAAGATGGTTACTTTGAGAAGGTGTATCTTTAATAGCCAAGAAAACTTTCAAGATCAAACTTTATAGTAGCTCCTATTACAATAGTAACTCAGTAGCATGAACTAGCAAGATCATCAGTTTTTAATCCTAAACTATCTCTTCCTACTGCCCAGAATACACTCAGACTACCAAAATTTCTGTGTGTTCAGGGGGTGAAAACTCATGTTTAAAAAAATCTGTACCAATTATAATTGTGAAGGTCTGCCTGCTGGAGGGAGAGGCAGAGCAGAATACAGTGAATAGTTAATTATGATACATAAAATGATTCTTACCCATAATTACCAATGAGGGGCACAGCTCTGGGAGAGCTTTCTGGATGCCCTACATCTCTCCTCCCCTCAAGAGGATTGAACCCACAACCTCCAGGTACATATCTTAATTTACTCTGATAACTTTTAAGGTCATTAACCTTTATGTGTACACTTTACTATTATAGTTATATACTGACCAATATATTGTGAATATCTTTTTATGGAAAAATATTTCGCTGTGATATACAGTACTTGTTAATAGAGAAATAACATTTTATTGTATAAATATGCCATAATTCATTTAACTTATATGCTTTTGTATGCTTGGATTGTTTCCAGTTTTTCCATTTTAAAGGCAGACTTTTTATGAGCATGCTCTCTAAATATTTGCTTACATTTGTAATCATTTCCTTAGAAAAAAATTGTACAAGTCTAATTTATTAGTCAAAGGATAGGCATATTCTAAAAGGTTTTGATGAGTATGGATAACTCTCCCAGAAATTTTAGATCAATTTAATTTTCTTCCTACAATGAATGAAAGTGTCCATTTTCTTGAACACTGGATATTATAATAATGTTGTATAAGATATTGAATATCTTATAATGCATATTATTTATTTGATTTCTGTATTTTTGAATTACATTCTTTGTCCATGTTAAAATTTGTCTATTTGAAATTCTTTATTCTTATGTTTACAACTTTTCATATTTATGTTGTAAACATAATGTATTTCAGTTTACCATTTTTATACTGTTTTTGATATAGAGTACTTAAAATCTGTACATGGTCAAATCTGTCCACCTTTCCCTTTTGTGATTTCTGGATTTGTCAGGTTTAGAAAACCTAGCGTGCTCAAGATTATATAATTTGCCGTCAAAACTTTTCATACTATTCTTATGAAATTTTGACAACTAAATTTCTTCAATCCATTTGGAATCTATTTTGAAGGATTTATTTATTTATTTACTTATTTATTTAGATAGGGGAGAGAGAGAGAGAGGGAGAGAGCAGGGGAAGGGCAGAGAGAAAGGGAGAGAGAGAATCCAAGCAGATTCCATCTGTCAGTGCAGAACCCGAGGAGGGGCTCAAACTCACAAACTATGAGATCATGACCTGGGCTGAAATTGAGAATTGGGATGCTTAACCAACTGAGTCACCCAAATGCACTGTTTGGAACTTATTTGGGCACATGGTGACAAAGTAGTGGTTTGTCAGTTTGTGTTCTGCAAGGGGCTATCCCAACATTATTTGGTAAAAATCTCCATTCTTCTTCAGTTTCCCCTTTTAATTACATACAAAATTTTCACAGATAAATGGACCAATTGAAGGATTGTCTATATTTTTTAATCAGGACACCATTCCTCAGCCTATACTATGCACCTTAATTATTTAGCTTTATAATACCTTGTAATATCCAGCATGGTGTGCTGAGGTTCTCATGATTGGTTTGCTTTGTTTTGTTTTGTTCATATAGAAATCGAGCTAGTCTCATCCATTGATCATTTAACATTTTTCAATATGTTCTGAAAGTTTCAATCATTTAAAAATGTACATAGAATAAAAAAATGAACATCCATGTACCCATCATGCATCTTAAAGCTCTTTTGAATTTATTTATACCCTGACTATGTATGTAAATATATACACTTGTTTAGCATTTTTAACTTTTAATTAAAATCATGCTTTGAGACAGCAACTTGTTGGGATCAGCACTGCGTGTTATATGTAAACCAACTTGACAATAAACTATTTAAGAAAAAAAAATAAACACATTGGAACATTTTCCCCCAAAAAAGTAAAAAAATAAAAATAAATTTATGCTTTGAATATCCTATTTTTTGTTGATATTGTCCAATATTATTTTTGTGAAGTTTCTGCAATTTATATATATATGGCCCTAGCTTTCATTTTCATTGCTTCATAATATTCCATTGTATGAATATGCCATTTAAATTTTCTATCCATTGTCTTGTAAGTGAGATTTTATGTGCTTTCTTTTGCTGTGAACATTCTTGTCCCTGCCTCTGTATGTACATGCAGTTATTTCTTTACAGGGTATACATACTTATAAGTAGAATTACTGAGTTGTGGGATGCTTACCTCTTCAGTTTTATAATAGGTATTGTCCCAGCAGTCTCCAGAGGGGCTGTGTATTCACTTTGCTACAAGAAGTGTGTAAGAGTTTCCATTGCTCTACAGCTTTTCCAGAGTTTAGTGTTTTCACTCTTAAATTTTCATCAGTCTGATCAATTTATTCTTCCACGTGAACTTTAGAATTGTGTTGTCAAGTTCTGAAGACCTAGCTCATTAAGGTTTTCCATAGATTTGTAATTCATATAATTATTTGGAAAAAGTAGCCTTTTTATATATAATGTGAACTCTTTCCATCTCAGAATATGATTTTTCTTTCCAGTATTTTCTTTTGCCTCTTTCTAAAGTTTTGCACTTTTTCATAGTCGTGAACATTGCTTAAGTTAATTCATATGCATTGCATATTTTATTGCTATTGTGAATGAACTCTTTTTTAAACTTGTTTTTAAGTCAAAATTTATTTTATTCTTTTATTGACTTTGAATTTAAGTAGATTAGTGCCCCAAAAAGATGGAAAATATGTTAAGAACAAATAGCTGAGCACATCCATAGCATTATCTAAAATGTCAAATAAAAGGTCAGCTCTGAAATTAAATTTCAGTACTATTACAAACACCGCTGGTCCCCTTCCTCTGATCTGCCCTACTCTCCTGAAGCCCTATTTAAAAAAAATAAAAATAAAAAGTCACTTTCAATGGCTCCTCCTCCTAGCAGGCTGGTAACCTTGAAGTGATCTAGAGTTCATCACATGAAGGAGTGAGCAGAGAGCAGGCAATTCCTATGGGACCCCCCTCCTCCCTAAGGCACTTTGCACCATCTTGCAACATCTTATCAAGCATCACTAGCAGTTATAGGGACAGTGTTTAACCCTTAGCTCTTTGCTCAAGGACAACAGGGAAGGTAGGAGTACAAATGGGGGTGTCCTACCTCAGTGCTCCTTTCTACCTCTATGAGAACCCACCTCTTCATCAACAGTAGTTATCAAGCTCCTGCTCTAGACCAGCATAGACCTGGGTCCAATGCTGTTGGGGGAAGGGAGACAATTTAAAAAGAGCCTAAGACATAGTTCCTGTCCTCAAGAAGCATACAGTTCAGCTAGAAAGAGGATACGTGTGCACGTAGAATTAGAGAACAATCCAGTACCTCTCAAGAGTCTCTCATTTCTCTTTTTTAAAAATATTTTTAAAAATAAATAAATAAAATATTTTTTTAATGTTCATTTATTTTTGAGAGCAAGAGAGACAGAGTGAGCAGGGGAGGGGCAGAGAGAGAGGGAGACACAGAATCGGAAGCAGGCTCCAGGCTCTGAGCTGTCAGCACAGAGACCGATGCGGGGCTTGAACCCACGAGCCATGAGATCGTGACATGAGCCGAAGTTGGATGTTTAACTGACTGAGCCACCTAGGCCCCACTAAAGAGTCTCTCATTTTTCAATACTACTTTCAGCTTTATTTGGTTAGAGAGAGAGAGAGAGAGAGAGAGAGAGAGAGAGAGAGAGATGATATAAAATATTGGGGGTATTTTAGTTTCTGTGTTACTCTGTGAACTGGAAGAGTAGAAAATACCATAGCTGCATAGAGGAACTAATTTAATGCTGCCATGTCTCATAAGTGACAGCCAGGTACAAAGGATGCCATTATTTCCCTGTGGGCTCTGAGTGTATCCCACCTGCTATCACCATTTATTGGCACTCCAGCTGTGGGTTATTCTGGACTATAGCACTTTCCTCCCCCAAAGTTGAGTCCCCAGTTCTGTTTAAGCAATCTCTGGTGTGAAACAGTAAATTAACCTGCTTCTCAGAACTCTCAAAGGAGCAGGAAAAAGTCCAGAACCCTGTGTACTTGGGATTAATTTTACCTGCTAAAAAAAAAAGTTCCTCCCTCCGGCCTATTGCCTTAGAAAGACACTTGGAGTAACATCTAGTGAGAGAGAGATTAGTCTGTTCAATTGTCTTGCGTTATGGTGTACATCATTAAAGACCTAAATACAAAAGATATATACACAGTCTTGAAGATTAAAAGTAAATTGCAAGCTATTTTGGTTCTTCAGAGGGAATTAATAGTATCACATTCCTTAATCTTTCGTAGAGGATTTACAAAGTAGTTTCACAAATATGATCTCCTTTGATTCCCACAACAACCCAGTCGGGTAGGTTGAGCGGGTAATATTATTCCCGTTAAATCCATAGATCTTCAGACTAGAAGGGACTTGAAGATCTATCCTGGAGATAAGAAAATGAATTCAGAGCAGCCAAGCCAACACAACTGGTAGAGCTGTGGGATGAGAAACTCTCATTCGGACAACCAGGCCCGTTGCCTTTCTGCGACATCATGATCCCTCATCTATTCCAAGTAGTGAAAGCTAAAAATGATCACTTAGTCTGTAGATGATCACCAGGGAAGAAAGAAGAATGAGGTGTTCAAGGGTTTCAAGTAGTAGAATGTTTCTGTTTTATGACCACATCAACTGAGACCGCTACATCAGAGGTCATGGGCATATGAGATGGTGATGTATGTGCCAATGTTACAGCTGATGAAGCAGTGAAAAGCCCCACATTCAGCCTCTCCAACTCCAAGGGAACATTGGTTTCCAGTCAATGCATCCCTCCTGGTTTTCTCAGGGGGTGCCTGGGTCTGGAATTTCAGAATCTCTGAGAAGGAAGGTCATTTCTAAAACTGACTGGGATGCATAGGATGCGAACTTTAGCGCAAAATCTTGAAATCCCATTAGAACAAATTCCATGAAACCAAACTATAGTTTTTCCCCAGAATCAAAGCTATGGAATAGCTCCAAAGTGAGGACAACTTTCCAGCCCCTGCTTCCTCGGACTAACCCTTGTGTTGGCCCATAGATGTACTGACAAGACTGGATAAGGTGACAACCAAGCTGGGAAGGGGGAGAAGGGCCATTTATTTTAGAAGGAGACCCCTGTGTCTCCCTTCACATTCCACAACTGACGTGGGAGATGCAAGGTGAGACAGATTGCCCAAGGAGCATATTGCAACCTCCTTGCCCCTTGTGAGGCAGGGTAACGTGTGGCCGCCTAGCTAAGCTCTTTACTTGGCAAGCCACCAGCCATTTGGGACCGACAACTGGGTCACTGTGTCCCTGTGACATCAACACTGTTCAGACACTGGAGCGAGTAAGACAGGAATTTGATCCAAAGACTGGTTTTGGACAACCACACTCAGACTGGAAGGCTGGGCCCCTGAAAAAGATCTGTCTCGCCAGCTGGCCAAAATAAATACGTGCAAAAAGAAAAGAAAAGGGGAGAAAAGGAGATTATGAAAAGTTTTTCCAGACATGCAATTCTAAACCTTAAGTCCAGATATGCACTTTAGAAAAAAAAAAATGCTCTAGTCTTTTAAACTATTACATCTCTGGGAACAACCTTATTTTACTTTAAAATTGCTTTGATTCAGAAAACTGACATAAAGCAAGTTCAAGGAACTTATATGCCTTTATGCAGAAGCTTATTATTCTGAACATTAAAGCACATTAATACAAGACTGAAATGCATGTCAGTTGAAGTTGATTATTACCGATATAAAACATGCATGACTACCTTCTATATCCTGGTAGTTAGCACTGACATTTTGTTGTAAGTTACTGAAATCCATGTTCACATTTTAAAATGTTTCTTTCTGAGGGGTCAAGTTTTCCCCCAAATATTGTTTGCTTACTGCAATAAAAATGCATCAAATATCTACTCTTTGCTGCTCAATTCATTACTGCATTTAAGACTTCCTGGTTTTTATGTCGAGGCAAAGAAGAAGAGAAAGAGAATGAAGTTCCCCATGGGGAAATAGTTTATGAGACTTGACTGTTCACAATGTTAATCTTCATGTAACTTAGAAAAGTGCATGTCAAGTTTGGAAAGCTTTGAATACTCCCGTTATGAAGACATGGGTATAGTTTTGCTTCTGCTCATATTGAATATTGTTCATCTTATTGTATTTGCAAATGGTAGCATGCATTGGTTGTTTTCAACCCCACAGTCTCAAATAAAGACAACATTAGTGAAACGAAATATCATGAATAATATAGTAATTATTGTGTGCTAGAAGTTTAGCAACAATATTAACTAGTAAGTATACCATTTAAAAGTAAAGTCTTCAATGGTAGAGAAGTAATTTATCAAAATACTGTAATGCTATGGAAAATGGAAAAGATATTCTTATAATTAACTTCTGTATTCCCCTGTTCTAATACTCCGGGGCCTAGGAGAGCAGAATGTTTACAGCTGGTATTAGCATCCATATCCTAAATAGCTTTTTAATGACACTGTTCTTCTTTGGTTAAATTATGTCACATAAAACCTCCCAGAGAAATTTTTAAAAAAACAGCACAGCAATGAACAAGATATATAAAGTTCCTAAACACCTTCCAGGGCTTTGCTGATACCTTGCCCATTACTGAACCAGCATACTTTCAAAGCAGCTACTCTGACCTTTCTAATGAGCATCTTTTGGGAATCACAACTGTCATAAAAGAAAAGAGATCTTATTAACCAAGAAAGTCCATATTCCATGTAAGCCTCACACATTAAATATTGCAGAATCCATTCACTAGGGAGCAGTAAAGATCATATTCTAAGTATGATAATCTCAGATAAGCTGAAATGAGTGTGTTTATATTTGTATAATGATGACACACTTTGAACCTTAAATTATGAGGGAACTTTTAATACAAAGCACATAAACACTTTCCCTTAGTTTTGACAATTCATTTAAAACTGTTAATTATGCCTTTGATGCTTGACCCATTATACATGAGTTATACTATAAATGAAAGCCAAAGAAAAAACACCTTTACTTGGGTACCACATAGTATAACTCATTTTCCCTATCAAAGGATACTTATTCTTTTTTGTGACAAATTGAGATTGGTTGTTGAGGGGCTCAGGAATATCAATCTTCATGCAACCTGCTCAGGTAACTGTTTAATACCAAATCTCTGTATGCAAATAGCTAAAAAATATCTTGTTTTGAAAATTCACAAATCAAAGAAATGTGGATTATAGGGGGTGAATAAAACAAAACTTTCAAAAACAAATCCATTCATGTTGTATTGATGCTAGATCTATGGGCTTCATAGGTTTACTTATGTCTTAATATCTGCTTACCCACATCAATCATGTCTGGCTTTGTAGTAAAGCTCAGATTCTTTACATTTCTTTAACAGTGTCTAGTACAATATGATGCCCATATAATAAGAACCTTTGATGATGGTTACAAATCCCCAGCAGAACTCCCAGTTACCACAAGGGTATCTTACAAATAAAACATTTTTTAACAAACTTATAATCACCAATAACAGGGATTCTAGCACTGACTTGTCACTATTGTTAAGTACTCTTTTTCAGTCGGGAGGAAACTCTTCTGAGTAATGTGGTATTTCTCTAATTTGAATGCACAGATATAGCACCAAAACATTCTGATTAAGATTTTGATGATTCTAGGGTGAGGCTCAAGACTCTGAGTTTTTAACATGCTCCCAGGTGAGGCCAGTGCTGCTGGCCCAGAAACCGCACTTTGTGTGGCCAAAACAGAAAATTATTTCTGGGAAACCAGTACAAAGCCTCAGCACCCTACTGGAGCATTCCTACTAGATTTTCATTTACCTACCTTCTCAGCAAAATTAAAGAACAACTATCATTGCTGTGAAGACAGATCCTTCGCGTGGAAAATATAAAGTGTTAACAGTCTAGCTCTAATTTAAAGGAATTAAAAGTATCTTTGTCTCACTGAAGTGTTTACTCATTAATCAAACATCTGTTCAGCATCATTGAAGTGTCACTGTCAGGCAAGGCAGAATATAAAAGGGTGCAAACCAGGGCGCCTGGGTTGGTCAGTCAGTTAAGCGTATGACTTCGGCTCAGGTCATGATCTCATGTTCGTGGGTTCGAGCCCCGTGTCGGGCTCTGTGCTGACAGCTAGCTCGGAGCCTGGAGCCTGTTTCCGATTCTGTATCTCCCTCTCACTGACCCTTCCCAGCTCATGCTGTCTGTCTGTCTCTCTAAGAAATAAATTTTTTAAAAAATGGTGCAAACCTTGTATTTAAGGAGGCCAGTATGGTGGGAAAGATGAAACATTTTCCCCAAACACAATGAACTGTACCCCCACATAGAAAGGAATCAGTATCCTCCAACAAGTGGGAAGCTGGGCGATGGGGTGGGACCAAGGAAAGAGAGAGAGTGAGCTCACCGTTGTGTAAATCAAGACCACCTGAAGGGGGTGGGGTCACCCTTTGAAGGAAGAGCTGGGCTGAACATACAGAGATGGAGGGTAAGGAATGGTCCCACACAAAGGTACAGATAGAAACTTGGGTATTTTGCAAATCAAAACCACACTGAGATACCACCTCACGCCAGTCAGAGTGGCTAAAATGAGCAAATCAGAGAACGCTAGATGCTGGCAGGGATGTGGAGAAACGGGCACCCTCCTACACTGTTGGTGGGAATGTCAACTGGTACAGCCCCTCTGGAAAACAGTGTGGAGGTTCCTCAGGAAACTAACAATAGAACTCCCCTAGGACCCAGCAATAGCACTGCTAGGAATTTACCCAAGGGATACAGAAATGCTGATGCATAGGAGCACATGTACCCCAATGTTCATAGCAGCACTCTCCACAATAGCTAAAACATGGAAAGAGCCTAAGTGTCCATCAACGGATGAATGGATCAAGAAGATGTGGTTTATCTATACCATGGAATACTACATGGCAATGAGAAACAATGAAATCTGGCCATGTGTAGCAACATGGATGGACCTTGAGGGTGTTATGCTGAGCGAAATAAGTCAGGCAGAGAAGGACAAATATCATATGTTTGCACGTATAGGAGGATTAGGAGGAACTTGACGGAGGAACAAGGGGGAGAAGAAGGGGGGAAATGGTGGGGGAAAGGGAGAGAGGCAAACCATGAGAGACTCTTGAATGCTGACAAAAACTGAGGACTGATGGATGTGGGGGGGAGGGAGGGATGGGCATGGAGGAGGACACTTGTGGGGATGAGCACTGGGTGTTATGCGGAAACTAATTTGACAATAAACTATTTGTAAAAAAAAAAAAAAGGAACTTGGGTATTTTGTTGACATTTTTATTTCTACAAGCAGAATACTTAACATATAACATTTCAGAGCATGTTTTATTAAAAGGTTTTTTTTTTTTTTCAGGAATTCAAAGATTAGACTAGAACTTAAAGCTCTAGCGTTCACAAGGTGGGGTTTCTGAACAAGCAGCACTAGCAGGTTTTTAGTCCCCACCAGGGACGTAATGAATCAGAAACTCTGGACCAGGGCCTAGGATTCTAACGAAACAAGCTTCCCACAATAAAGTTGGAAAACTCCTGGGCAAGACCTCTGCTTCAGTATGGATAGGAACCTTTCAGGAGCATACTGAAATGCAGGGTCCTCGGCTCCACTCCAGAGAACTGGATTTAGTATAACTGAAGGAAGGTCTCAAATATGTATTTTTAATAAGCATTCTAGTCTATTCTGAGCGAGCCACAGGCTCCATTTTGAGGAACACTGAGTTATAGTCTCAGAACAGGGTATAAATTAAAAAACAGAAGGTGTAAAGAGAGTCAACAAAACCAGGGGAAAAAGGAAGAAAAAGAAAATAAAAGTTCTGTGTTCATCAATATGAAACCCTTACTGAAGGAAAGTGTTTGATTCTGAATGCTCTGGAAAAAAAAAATTAGATCCAGAAAGCTGATACCTAAGTAACTCACAAATTTCATAAAGTTTGATGGACAGTTTTGCGAGGATTTTTCAATAGCCATAAACAATTCCTCTTTTATAACAGAGGTCTCTGAGTAGGACTCCTCTTGACATTACAAGTGTAGAGAAATCACTCGAGTTCTTCCCTGCTTGATGCCCAGGATAAGCCATTGCTGTTTTTAAAAGACTGTCATTTATTGCTTGTGGGTCACAGGAGAGTTGAATGGCAGAAATTATTCTTAAAGCCTCATCCTGTTTAGAAAGCTAGGTCAGCATTAGCCATTTTTTCGTAGAGGGTCTGTTCTTTTTCTTATAAACTTTCAGGGATAGATCTCAGGGAGACTTAATCCCTAGAAAATAAAGTTCTAGTTCAGTAGATGCTACAACCCTGTAGCATAGTGAGGTTAATTACTAGGTTTTAAGGTCGAATTGTACTCTCTGATCTTCCTCATTTTAAGACTAAATTGTATTGCCACTTTGGGTCTACGTTATTCCAAACAGAAGACAGGACATGGAATTCCTGAAGTCCTCAAGGAACCATACAATTTCTGGGGTGTCGAGAGACAGTGTTTCCAGGACACAGTCCTCCCTGAGACCTGAAGACCGCTGGCAGGCCTTTTTCCGTATCAGATGGGGCCTCAGTGTCTGTCCTTCCTTAGGCCTCTTAGACTCAGGTAAAGAGCAAAAGCTTGGAGTCAGATTGTTTGACCCCCTCATTGATGTGTGACTTTAAGCAAATTACCTAATCTGCTTCTGCTTTAGTTTTCTCATCAATAAAATGGGATGTTAATCATAATAATTTCATGAAGTGGTTGTAATAATTAAAGATAATATATAGAGAGCATTTAGAAAAGGTCTTGACAGTTTGTAAGCACTTAAATGTTACTATTCCACATATTTTACATAGCTTAAAATGGATCTAAGGAGACATGAAGAGAGCACTTGAGATATTAAATAAAAATATAGGTATCATGGAAAGTTCTCTGAGAAATGAATTACTCTACTCTAGTTAGTCATAAATACTTTCGATCAGAATCCTAAAAGAAAAAACAAAGCCCTCAAAGAAGGGAGCGTCAGCCTTTTTTAATCTGGTTTTATTGGTATTTCCATTCCAAAATATCCTTGAAACAGCATGGGACCTTAACAATAGCCAAATCATGAAGAGAACCTAAACGTCCACTGACTGACAAATGGATCAAGAAGATGTGGTTTATCTATACAATGGAATACTACTTGGCAATGAGAAAGAATGAAATCTGGCCATGTGTAGCAACGTGGATGGAACTGGAAGGTATTATGCTGAGTGAAATAAGTTAGTCAGAGAAGAACAGATATCATATGTTTTCACTCATATATGGATCTTGAGAAACTTAATAGAAGACCATGGGGGAAGGGAAGGGGAAAAACAAGATACAAATAGAGAGGGAGGGAGACAAACCACAAGAGACTCTTAAATACAGAGAACAAACTGAAGGTGGATGAGGGGGTGGGGAAGAGTGATGGGCATTGAGGATGGCACTTATTGGGATGAGCACTAGGTGTTGTATGTAAGCCAATTTGATAATAAATTATATTAAAATATACAAAGAAATAAAAAATAAATGTGGGACCTTGATGGGCCACTTAATATCTCTGGACCCAAGTTTCCCCATCTGTCAAAGGGGCTCACAGGCACCTGCTGTGGAGGGAACCTCAGGAACAATGTTGCTGTGTTGCTGTGGTGGTGGAGATTGCTAGGAATGGAGAGTGAATGCTGACTCCTACAGACCTGTGATATTTCCCCCCAGCAGTCTTTCAAAAGGGAGAAATGTCTCCAAAGTCTTGTGCTTTACTGTTAAGATTTCATGTGAATTTTTAAAGTTCTATTCCATAACGAAGCTGTGTCTTTTTACGTGAACATGCTTAAATTGTTAAATTTCTCTCTCCTCTCTCCCTCAACACTCCCCATGTAAAATGGATATTCACTGGCTACCCACTTATTCCCTGGAGGTAAAGACATCCCAGGTCCAGAACCCTAGAGGAAAGTTCTATTCAAAACTCACATTTTCATAACCAAGCTGCAATGAGAAGTCTAGTGTATTTGTTGTGCCCGAATCACGAGTCCCCAGTGACTTCAGAAGCCAATACCGATGCAAGAACAAAAGGGTCTTTATTACAAGCTCGAGCAGGGTCTCACCCGCCTACCGACACAGCAGCAGCAGCTGGGGGGAGCCCCGAAAAATAGCGAGCAGGGTTTTTAAGGGGTAAGGGATGGGGGTGTTACAGTACATATGTTGTACACCAATCACATTTGTATAACACCCTGGCAACAGCTTCGACCATTCAGTACCTGTGAGGTGTCCATTACTTTTGGCAGAGCCCCAATCATGGCCTTCTGAGACTCCTTTGAAAATGACCAATTATGAGGTGAGTTAGGCACAGGGGAGCAGCCCTTGTCTCAGCCCGCAGGAATGTTATTAACCTCCTCTCATTGGCTAATTGGAGAGGGGTTTCAGCCTTGAACAATCTGCAGTTTTTTTTTTTTTTTAGACTGCTGCTATGTGCAGCCCGAGGTTGCTTTTAATGGGGGGTCTTAATTTTAAAATGGCATTATTTAGGCTCTTCATATTAAGCCATTTTCTGGATTGCCGAGGATTTTTGGTTCTCAAACATTCTTCCCCCACCTTGACTACTTACCATCAAAGATCCAATATAGTATACAAACGGCATAGGAATTGAAAGCAGGAGATGCAATACTAGAGAAGCCAGCATTCCATGGAGATGAGAATGTGCCACAGAGCAATTACACAACTCATACATTATTCAGGATAAACTGCACCCAGAAACATCGTGTTACAGAGTCGTACCATAGAAGTTGCAAATTTTTCCAAATAGGACTCCAAGACTTATCATTGTTCTGTTATTTTTAAGGAAAGGAGACTTCATCTCTAGTTTTTGTGCAATAAATCACCTTAACTTCGACACTAAAATTCTTATCTTGGTCTTCAAATTCAAAAGAGAAATTTGTTCCTAGCTTATAAAGCAAACATACCTAGGGGTGCCTGGGTGGCTGAGTCAGTTGAGTATCTGGTTTTGGCTCAGGGCATGATGTCATAGTTATTGAGTTCAAGCCCGTGTTGGGCTCAGGGAGGACAGCTCAGAGCCTAGGCCTGCTTCAGATTCTGTGTCTCCCTCTCTCTCTGCCCCTCCCTCGCTCATGCTCTCTCTCTCTCTCTCTCTGTCTCTCAAAAATAAATAAACATTAAAAAAATTTAAAGCAAATATACATAATGGCAGACTCCCAGTCTAATAAATTCTGAATATTTTGATTTATAACAAGCTTTTAAAAAAACTTACTACTGTGTAACAATCATAATGCCATAAATTATGAAGTTTAATTCTCAATTACCTTTTCTTTCTTTAAATGAAGTCAAGCGGGGCGCCTGGGTGGCTTAGTCAATTAAGCATCTGACTTGGGCTCAGGTCATGATCTCGCCATTCATGAGTTTGAGCCCCGTGGGGAGCTCTGTGCTAATAGCTCAGAGCCTGGAGACTGCTTCAGATTCTGTCTCCCTCTCTCTCTGCCCCTCCCCCACTTGCACTATGTCTCTGTCTCTCAAAAATAAATAAACATTAAAAAAATTTTTAAATAGAAGTCAAGCTAAGTTGATTCATAGATTTACAATGGTCTCCTATGGGAAGTTTATAGAAAAGAGAAATGTTTCATGCATTGTAATTAGGGATCTATTCCTTTGGCCTTAGAACCACATAAATAAAAATCATACTTTAAAGTGTTTTAAATATATATGTAATAAGTGGAATTATCTAGCCTACTAACCAGCTGAAGTAAGATTAAGACAAATTTTTCTATCTGGAATGTAAATGATGCTTTTTCCATTTAGTGATTTATTTCTTGTAAGTGATGGTTATAAAATTGCAAGTATCATCAGCATAAACCACTAGTCCTTTCTCTATTAAAAACTAGTTAGTCCTTTCTCTATTAAAATTTGTGTCATGAAGTTGACACAAATATGTTGAGGCAAAGTTTCCAGTGATTAATATTTTCTTTCTTTTCATCAGAGGCTTTGGAGATCTTTCTACTTGCGGAGAAGCAAGAGCTCTAAAGTAAAGCAAAATCACCACATGAGTACATGCAAACTAATACCTTCTCCTTTTGCAAAAAAAATAAAATTATAGTGCCGGAAAGATAAAAGACTTCAATTGACTCACAGGTTTAAAGTTTGTTTTTTTTTTTTAATGTTTTATTTATTTCTAGGAGAGAGAGAGAGACAGCATGAGCAGGGGAGGGTCAGAGAGAGAGGGAGTCACAGACTGAAACAGGCTCCAGGCTCTGAGCTGGCAGTCAGCACAGAGCCCGACGCGGGGCTCGAACCCACGAACCATGAGATCATGACCTAAGTGAAAGTCGGACACTTAACCGACTAAGCCACCCAGGCGCCCCATTGACTCACAGGTTTAAACAGCAAAATTTTCTATTTTCTTTATAAATTCAAGTGACTATGATCACCACACTATGTATTTTAGAAAAAAGAATTTTTAAAAAAATTTTTAATGTTTTATTTATTTCTGAGAAAGAGAGAGACAGTGTGAACAGAGGAGGGTCAGAGAGAGAGGGATATACAGAATCTGAAGCAGGTTCCAGGCTCTGAGCTGGCTGTCAGAACAGAGCCTGATGTGGGGCTTGAACCCAGAACCATGAGATCATGACCTGAGCCAAAGTTGGACGTTTAACCGACTGAGCCACCCAGGTGCCCCGAAAAAAGAATTTTTAAGGCTGTCTTCTTTGAAGAGATGGTCACAGTACAAATGTGGACTGAGAATTTTGTGGGCAGGACCTGCCTGAAGCAGTCACACCTCTAAAAGGGGCCTGCTTTCCAGCTCTAGCTGAGTCCACTGTCGGCCCCCAGGGAAAAAGGGCAACATGCATCTTTCATAGTCTTAAATGTTGCCCCAAACAAGCTATTTAACTTAGGTGGCAAAGGACACAATTTTTTACTTTTCCTACTATAAAATCAAGACATGGTCAATGATTAAAGTATAAATCCAAGAATGCAGGAACATCAAAAGTAAAAAATCAAACCAAGGTTCTCTCAAACCTCCCACGTACCCTCTACCAGCCAACCCTATACCAACAATCCATTCTCCACAGGTACCCACTGTTAAAGGCTGGTGTAAAAAATCACTTAGTACTTCTTATGAAAATGTAGTAGGAACATTCTGTATATGTATGATTGTACAATAAAATGGAATAATACTATAAATGTTTTACACATTCGTATTGGGAAGCCAAATTATCACTAGAAAGTTTCTTTGCTAGAATAGAATCTGAAAGACAAGAAGTAGTTAATTTGCCTCAGTGGTTTCATGGACTAAAGCTATACAGTGGTATGGAATATACCAACAAAATATACCAATGAGTAAGAAGTCGAAAGGTCAGAATGTTCTTGTCCACTCAAGTTCAGCAGACAGAGCCAGGAACATGCACGTAAATGTTCATGGTCTGACCATTCCCTCCATTCTAGGTTCAGTACACACCATGCCCCCTTGATTAACACAAACTTTCCCTTTTTTAAAGTTATTTTGAGAGAGAGAGAGAGCACACAAGTGAGCAAGTTGGGGAGGAGCAGAGAGAGAGAGAGAGAGAGAGAGAGAGAGAGAGAATCCCAAGCAGGTTGTGCATCATCAGCACAGAGCCCTATGCAGGGCTCAAACTCATGAACCATAAGATCATGACCTGAGCAGAAATCAATAGTCTGACACTTTAGCCAGTTGAGCCACCCAGGTGCCCCAGCACTTACTTTTCTGAAGGAAGGGAAGTAACTAAAATTTTGTTATAGTCTCTTATCCACATTACTTAATTGGGTTATAACTTAATTATGTCATAGCATCATCCAATTTTAAAAATTAACAATGATTAGCCTGAGATGTTGATACATCGTGATTTCAGATATTTTGCCCTCATCTCCTTGACAGAATTGTTTTTCATCTGTTATTTTTATAGCAGACTGATCTCATTCATTACATCTTGAGTTTTTCTAACTTCATTTTCTAAGGTTATTCATCTCCTCTTGTGGTTTTCAGGGTGCTGTGTGTATATGTGTAAGTTAGGCACTGTAAAAGCTATGGGTGCTAAAGACCTCTCTACTCACAGGAAATGTTAAATAAGAAGAGCATTGATGTCATTGCTTTGACCTTTGAAGATTCTGGGCTTAACCAGAATCTCACAGCATGCTCACTTTATCATAGAAATGAATAGTAAAATGTAGCCGTAGTGTGTTGGGTCATATTGTCCTGCAGAACATAATGTTCAGGCCTGTGTTTTATTTAAGTAAGTTCATCAAATATTTATGAAGCACCTGCTGTGTGCCAGGAACTGTGATAAGCATTGGTGATGTAGCGTTGAACAAGGTAGACCTAATCATTGCCCTTGTAGAGTTTCTGAGTAGTGGAAAAGACAGTCATTAAACAAGGATGTACGGATATGAAGCATGTTCCAGAAAGTAGGTAACAGTGGAAGGGTAGAGCACAAATATCTAAGCCACTCCCCTGGGTAGGGGGAAAGTCTCTTTCTAAAAATAAATTAGCCAGGCAAAGGTAGGTGAGGAGAGGAACAGATGTCCAACATTCATATCTCATCAGGGATGATCATACAATGCCTGTTAATTTTGGAGATCAATGATTCTAAGACATTGAGTAACATTTTTTATGCCACTGGAGAGCTTTTGGGAGTAAGACCTTGTTACTACCTTGTTATTACAAAATGCTCAGACTATAGACTAAGACTTTCAAAGCACACAATTATTGCTTCTGGTTCTGATCTGCCTGTCCAGATACCAGTCATCTTCTGCTTCTTGTTCTTGTTCTTTCTCTTTCTCAACAGGCATTATTTGTTTTTCCCTCCCTCACTCTGATTACCTTTCCAGATGAACTCATCAAGTACTAACACTATACAGTGTTTCCCAAATTTTAATATGAAAAACCATGGCATAAAAAGAGATTCTTTTCGGTAGAACAAGGACAAACTTTTCATTATTTACATATTTATTTTTATAAATTCCTTCTTTTTTAAGTAAATTCAATTAATATTAATAAGTCTACTGAAAGAAATATATGAGTAAATAAAAATGAAACAACGCTTGGATAACATCATTATACTAGAGGTACTCTAAACTGATTATTTAACCTTTCTGTACCTCATACTTTACTTCTGTAAATGGGAATAACAAGACCTGCCTTGGTGATAATGGTGAAATAAAAATGTTTTTAAGCCATAACTGGGTTTCTGATACATAGTAGGTTTTTAACAAATGATGATTTCCTTCTTCTTCCCTTTCTTACTGTCTACATATTGAACTTCTACTGTCACTCTTATCTGGCTTTTATTTTATTTTATTTTTTAACATTTATTCATTTTTGAGAAACAGAGTGTGGGTGGAGGAGTTTCCCTTTTGGGAGACACAGCATCCGAGGCAGGCTCCAGGCTTCAAGCTGTCAGCACAGAGCCTGATGTGGGGCTTGAATCCATGAACCACAAGATCATGACTTGAGCCAAAGTTGATGCTTAACCAACTGAGCCACCCAGGTGCCCCATCTGGCTTTTAATATTAAAAGATAAAATAGAAGGTATTGTCCATTGACTACTTTTCAAATTAAAAGCTCAAGATAATCTTACTATTATCACACATTTATCTAAGGCTAGATTATATATCCAGATACATAGACACATTGAAATAGATATAACTAGATACATATATATGCCACTATAAAAGAAGGATTAAAGACTAAAAATCCCTTTTCTGCACTTTAAAGAAGAAAGCTTTAAAGTCGTTATGATAAAGATTAACAGACAATGAATTAATTTTGTTTTATTTCTCTCTAGTGAAAAGAAGCAGAAAGAGCAGTGGCTTTTAAAGTAGAGTAGGCGCTGACTTTCAGCTCCATCATCTACTAGCTCTGTGACCTTGATCACATGAGTCAATCCTTTTGAGTCTTGTTTTCCTCATATGATGATACCTACTACCTTGCAAGACTGTTGAGAAGGTAGAGATGAGGTATCTATATTACTTAAAGTAAGTGCTAGAAATCATGATTGTTATAGTTATTGTTTTCAACTTGGACCCACTTTGACTCATGACCAAACTATATAAATTACCTTCTTGCAGAAAAGATGCTATTACTCTGACTCCATTCATGAGAAAAGAAAAGCTCTAAGTTGGTTTGTTAGAAAAATATTTGAAACTATTTCAATCAGAGTTCAGCTGTAGATAACAGAAGCCATTCTTGTAATTTTACGAAGAAAGAGATTTCATTAAAAAAAAATGGGTACTCACGTCATTGTTGGAAGGTGCGGCAGGCTCCAGACTGAGCCAACAGAAGAGCAACACAAACGTGGCCAAACTTGGGGAGTGTGCTCTGCCATAAAGAGAAATGTAGAAAATCAAGAAAAGGGCACAGCAGCTATTGGCTCCAGGAAAAATGTACAATTCATCCAGGATCAGAAACCCAGGGCCATGAGAACTGGCTTCAGAATAAGGTTTCTGGGTAAGATGCAGGACTTGCATTTAAATTTGAATTTCATGTCAACAACAAACAATGTTTAGTGTAACTGTGTCCCATACAAGACATACTTAGGCTAAAAACGTTGTTGTTGATTTGAAATTCAAACTTAACTGGCTGTCGTGTGTTTAACTAGGAGTCCTGAATTACTCCTTCTTTATCTGAAATTAAAACTCAAGCAGGTGTCCTATATGTTTATTTGCTACATCTAGAGCTCTCTAGAGCCACCCATAGCCGACTGTTTTAGTATCACCAGAAAGGTGTTTTGCATGATGCTGCCTCAGTTCAGTCTCATGAGATTGTATCAGATTGGCAGAAACTAAATCACAGCAGGAACTCTGGCTGCAAGGACACTTGGGAGACATAATCTTAGCTTTTCAGTCTCGGTATCAGAGCAGACATGCAAGAGGTACAAAGGAACAGGACAAGCAAACAATTCATCACAATATCTACACAGAAATATTGATTCATTGCGCTTGTAATTTGTTTTATTTTAACCGATATCTCTTGAACATCTTTTATTTTTTAGTCAGTATAAGTATTAGGGATGCAGCACTAAAGAAAATAATAATGACAATAAAGTCCTTGATCTCATAAAGCTTAGTCTGTCATGGAGGAAAACAACAACAAACCCCTATAAATTACAAAAATGTTTGAAATTGAAAGTAAGGCTACTTGTAGTCCTGTCACTCTTCTTCCATCTTAATGTAACAACAACAACAAAGAAGAAAGGTAAAAAATCTCCTTATCCTTTTCTCCCTCCAATTTTCCTTCCCAGGGATAATCATCAGTAAAAGTTGTGAGTGTGTGTGTGCTTGCACATGTATTGTGAATAAGTTAAACCTGATCGCTAAGTCCCGTGACGGTGGGAAGGATATAGGCTGAGTTCACCTGCTGAAAAGGTCAGCATTACTCCAGCTAAAAAGAAAAAGATGGAATCCAGACATGTCCTTCCTCTTCCCTTGGGGTCCTCCGTGTCTGATTTAGCACCCATGGCTTTCTGGAAGTCACTGTCTCCCTTGGTCTCCATCCTGCCTCTACCCTGCTGTGTCTCCTTCACCTGCCTTTATCTTCAGAGCAGACAGACTCACTCAGAGTCGGAGTGGAGCATGACAGGACAGGGCAAACCTCTCTTTGCAGAGAACTGATCAATTTTCAGAGGTCCAGTTTTCATCTGGTGATGAGAAAATGTCCCCAGTCCATTAACGTGAGGATGCCAGGAGACGACAGGAATGAAGGGGAAGAACCTTTCTGTTACTCTCCCCACCCCACCTCCACCTTATACCCCACACATAGTCCTAACTCCATGTTCTGGCTCCTCTACCTAGCACCAAAGGTTCTTCATGTCTGACTCTGACTACACGACCAGGTTTACTTCCCACCATTTCCTTACAAAGACTCTGCTCCAGCCACTCTCCAAACATGCTTTATTTTCCCACCTCTGTCTCTGTCCTGACATTCCGTCTGTATGGAGGGCCTAACAGTCCAATACCTCTGCCCGTGAGCACTCACCCCGCTCAGGATCCAGCTTCAGTGCTTCTTCCTCGGTGATGCTGCCTTCGATTCGTTCCTGCAGAAGCCAAACCTGAGACTAGGATTTGAGGGCCAGAGGGTTATTTAGGAGGAGGTTCCGGTAAGCTGATGTTGGGAGGAGAGAGTGAGGCAAGGGTGAGGAAAGCTAACAAAGGGTATGTATTGAGGAGGTTATATGGTGGGGGTAGGGGGAGAGCTTAAGCCAACTGGGGAAGTCAGGGAGAGGCACCCACCTAACGTCAAGAAAGATGAGGTGTTTATCCTCCACCTTCATCTGCCATTGCTGAAGGTTGCTCCTAGTGACATGAAGTCCCCTGCAGCTCTGACCTGGTTTATGTGTGATCTGAGAGAAATGTGTAGGGGTGTGCAGGAGGACACTGCCAGTGCGCACAGAAACAGGGTACCGAGGAGATCTGGGCAGGGGGACATGTGGCATTTTGACAAGTTAGACATGATTCCATTATGCTAGTATGGCCTTTCGTTTGAATCATTCCTGCTTCATGTTGTAAGTATTTGTGTGCAGTCAGAAAAAAAAAAAAATTAAATGACTAATTGCCTTAGCGTGGGTTACCCCAGAAAGCAGAGCCAGAGGCAAATGCTCCTATGCTCTGACTTTATCAAAAAGTGCAAAGTAGGAGTGACGGCAAGAGGGAGTGAGGCAGGGAAGACAGAAGTGCCAACATGAGGTACATTTTGAAGCTGGCTGCCAGGAGTGTCCTCCAGGAGGCTGTACATATACACTCAGTGTCTCAGGACACGCCATCAAGAGCAGGAAGGGAGAAGAATCTATCGACTGGTTCCTTTCTCTCAGCATCAGAGGTTTACTTGACAGGGACTCGGGCCCCTGAACGTCCACGGTACAGCTGGGGAAGCACTGGGCGAATCCATAGCAATCCAACACCTCAGCACTAACAGAGAGGCACCAGGGCAGCGGGCGAAGCACGAGACAAGGGGCTATCTATGGGTGCATGAGGTTGGTCTGAATCTCACCTGGGGCCTGGGCTGGGTGGGACAAAAAAATGTCTGGAGACAAATGAAGGCAAATGAAGGCAATAAAAGTGGTTTATTAATTGTGTCCAATTCACCAACTGAAACTACGCTATAGGGATGACCCAATCCTCACATGGGCCCACATATCACACCTAGAAGATTATCCTGCAAGAGTGTGAAGCATCCATCCCCACAGTGGCTTATACATTAAAATCAACCTTCTATTATGGAAATCTGGTACATTAAACAAAAACAAAAACAGAAACAAAACAAAACAAATGGAAATTGAGTAGATGGAGGTATTCTTTCCAACATGCCTGATCTCTGTGAAAACAAGTCTCTGAGGAGCTGGAGATGTACTAGAAGAATGAAGCAAAGAAGAAAAACAAGCAAGTGAAGCAAATGTGAATGAATCCTTGTTTTTATTAGGAAGATAAAGGAAAGGGCTTCTCTGGTTCACTAAAGGATCCTTCGAGGATAATCTATACAAAATTTTTACCTGTTTTTTAATTTTTTTATAGTTTATTTTTGAGAGAGAGACAGAGTATGAGCAGGGAGGGGGAGAGAAAGAGGGAGACACAGAATCTCAAGCAAGCTCCAGGCTCCCGTCTGTCAGCACAGAGCCCACCGCAGGGCTCGAACCCATGAACCGCAAGATCATGACCAGAACCAAAGTCGGACGTTCAACTGACTGAGCCACCCAGATGCCCCTTACCTGTTTTACTTATACTCATTAACTTCTGTGAACTGCTAATTATCACTGTATGCAAATTGTTTATATGTTTATGAAATTTGCATTAAAGAGGCAAAACGAACTACATCAAGGAAACAGAAAGGCCAAAATTTTTGTAGGTGCTGTCCTGAAAAAGAGGTAACATGTAAAAGAGAAATGTATTTATCTGGTGGATGATGTAAGTACCCGGAAAAATACAGGCCTGTGTAGACATTCTTTAAAGGAAGAGAGAGGAGATGTACTTAATTTCTTTACAGCTATCAGCTCTGTATTTATTTATTTTTTTAATATCGATACTGTTGAATGCATTAGGAGCAGGTATTGATGAAAAGGTCAATGACACTTCTTCTATAATCATGAACTATTATTTCAAAAGGAATTATTTTACTTTAAGAAACATGTCTTAAATGTTAATATTCCTTAAGAAACATTCTATTAAATTCCGCACCCTATAAAGAAATTTAGCTATTATTAGTTTTTTCAAATAGGCAGAAAAATGATCTAGACGATTTATCATTAATATATAATATAAATATATTGTCAAAAATGCACTAAAGGGTCATGTAGATAGCAAATCATAATGAATACAATAAGGAAGGTAGTGCAACCTTTCAAACAAAGAAGTTTTCAGCTTCTGGAAGAAGAGCTATGTAGACCACTGCCGAAACCATGGTCTGTGTTATCAGGTCACAGGAGCACACTCTTGAAGATCAAGTGCTTGAATATAGTCAGCCATAGCTTCTTCAATCAGACCTATTTTACCACGAACTTCTGCTCTACGACTATATATGAGAGCATCATCAGGCTTCAAAGACAGGGCTGTAAAAGGAAAACATTTCAAGTTATGCTTTATGTTAACATTAGGAAATAGCCTCATTTTTTTAAATAAAAATTTTATAAGAACTTTAGTGTTATTTATTTGAAAACATTTTTCTTCAAATGTAAGTAATCATTCAGTAAGATTAAAAATATTAAATCTTTCCAAGGAAACTAACTTGGGGAACACAGTACAGTGTCTTTCTTTGAAAGACTGCCATTGTTTATCTGTGGTTTCCCTAATAATTTTCTGTATCTCAGCTTACCCATGCCTTAAGTTGTTCCATAAGCGAATCAATATTGATGACGTTAAAGTTATGATATATATAAAAACATTAATTCTTACGTAAGTTTATCTAGACAAAGAGACTTGATGGCTTTCTCCTTTTGTTGTCTAAAAACAAATATATCAATCCCTGTGATCTTAGCCCAAAATTATGAAACAAAAATACCTTTACTTAGGTCTCCCTCGGCTAGTTCATATTGCTTTAAACAACAGTAGAAGTGTGCTCTGTTCAAATATACTGCAGCCCAAAAGGGACATCTTTCAACCACACATGCGAAATCTTCTTTTGCTTCTTTATATTTCTTTAATGTTGTATTTGCAATAGCTCGATTCATGGTAGCACATTCATTTTCTGGATCAAACTTCAAAGCCTTTGAGAAGTAGTCACTAGCCTATAAAACATAAAAATGATGATAATTTGAATATATTTTAATTGGCAGCTGTATAGCAATTTGAAGCACCTTTGCTCTTAATTTAAAATAAGGACACTGGCATATCAAGGGGACAGAGGAAGCATTTCATCCCAGATACAGATGATAAAGAGGTTGCACTGTCTGTAGATAATGTAAAAATCAGTAATAAGACCAGTCAAAAGTCATTTTGCTTTTTGTTATCACCATGTGTTGGCAAATCTTGATAATGTCAGTGATAAAACACTACTCCTTGCTGAGGTGAAATGCTTTACCACCAACCCCTCAAATCCTACTTCCCTCTACAGCACTAGAAAAAGGTAAAATATAAAGATATAAGTTAGAAAGTATGGTCACAACAAGATAAAATATGTTGGAAAATTAACATTTTTCACATAAAATCAGAGTACCTAAGAGCAAAAAGGGATAAGTGAATTGTCAAAATAAGGTTCTAAACCATACCCTAAGGGGATAAAAACTTAGTTATACTATGAAAGTTGGGAAGAAGAAAGAGGAAAAAAACCAACTTGTCAAGAAGGCCAAAGACTCTATATTATTCTCTACTCATCATCAAGCTGAAAGGGACAGTTCAAAGTGTGGTCGTAGTTCGAGTATCATTTGCTACAGGTCTGTAAAGAGCTTAAGTACAGAAACTAAAAGTAAACCATCAGTAACTTCTAAAGCACTTGGCTATGACATTCCAGCATATTCCAGCACATAAACATATTTCTAGTAACTTGTTTATATTATTTTAGCAACATATTGATCAATAATAAATTGGAAACTTTTTAAAATGGTCCTTCACCACAACTCGCTTCAGATGCTGATTAGACACCCTACTACTCAAGACAGGAATCTCTTCTTTAATTCTAAGATGGATAAAGATTGGATCCTACTTTAAAATTTGCTTCACTTAAAGGAGAAGTCATTTTTAACAATACAGATTGTTCTCCAATTTTTTTTTACCACTCACTTTTTCCCAACACACCACAACCTTGCTTTTCTCTGTCTCCCCCTATTTTGTGAGGGCTCAGCGTTTGCTGAGACTGCAGATGTCCTCAAGCCTGGCAGACATTTTCTAGTTCTTTTCTTTCATGACATTTCTGTAGCATGGACATTCTCTGCTTCCTGTGTAAAATTCCCGGTCCTTGAGACAGAATGTCTCTTTGGTTTTTCCCTTACCCCTCTGATAATTTTCTCTGTCTCCTTCACTGAACTATTTTTCTCTGTGTTTTCCAGGGATTCATGAGTGAAAAGAAGCACTGGTAGCATGGTGGCCAGGAATCCAGACCATGGAGCCAGATTTCTAGGTTCAAATCCTGGCTCCACCACTTGTTATCACCATGTCTTTGGATGAGTAACTAAAGCTGCTATTGCCCCCAACTTTCTTATCTGGAAAATGGAAGTGACAAACAGAAGCCTACTTCCAGTGCTTCATGTAGGGTTAAGTGAGGTTCATATGTAAAATACTGAGAATGATATTCATAATACCGATTATTTTCAATTCAATTGTTATTGATATACCATTTTCCCCCAGTGTCTACAAATGAAGAGACGACACTGCCCTAAAACAACTCTCTGCAAACTTTGCTACCTCTGATGACTTTCAAGA
Organism: Crocuta crocuta; assembly: GCF_008692635.1. Taxonomy (NCBI): domain Eukaryota; kingdom Metazoa; phylum Chordata; class Mammalia; order Carnivora; family Hyaenidae; genus Crocuta; species Crocuta crocuta. The sequence continues at coordinate 1,470,217 of NW_027530683.1, forward strand.
GGCAATTAGATCAAGACTGTGTAACCCATCTTGTTCCTAGATAGAACTATTCTATGTGGCAGATAAGTGCAGTTTAAGGATCTATTAACATGGTGACAGAATTGACATCCTTCTGTGAAGAGCTTAAAGAGAATTCACTCCTGAACAGAAAGCTGGACTCAACCATCATCAGAAATGAGGCAAGGAAATGACTCCACGCAGCGCCAAGACTTTCTTCAAAAAGTAATTTAGGCTTCATTTTAGTTAACCAGTAAATGGTGTCTAAAGGCCACACTCTTCTACATCACAAAAGCATGACTTCAATCAGGTAGGAGCAAATGCCTACTTAAGCTAAGATAAAACAATTCAGTAACATACAATAATGTACCTACCTGTGAACAAGGTAACTTTCTATTATAGCTTCCAAAATATATTACTTAGAAAATAAGTCTATACATTTAATGACGTTACTTGCAGTATAGGAGTGATAGTTATGAAGCAATTAAAGGCCAAAGATACTTATTGCAATGATGCTCTTGGTTTTTTAAGTGTGTCTAATGCCATAATAGTTGTAATTAATTAAAAAGCAGATCCAGTCATTTTTTTAAGTCACCCATTGTTCATGATGTATGCACGTAGTTCATCCAAATGTGATTTAAAATGATTAAGGTCATTAACTAATGATAAAAGAGGCCAGAACACACACACACACACACACACACAAACTCGTTAGAGATTATTTGATCTGTTGAAGGACCCTTCTTTCTGTCCCTAAATCTTCCTTTCAGTATAGTTAGAAACAAAGTTTGATGAGGTGGGATGAAGGGAATAGAAGCCACTTTCTCCACAAAAAGGCTTTGAGCATACTAAAATAGCTGCATAATTACTGTTAAAGTCTGCTTAACTCTGGAGGGGGTGTGCACTGTGAAGCCCAAGCATCCAGTGTATCAAGAAAGAGGACAAAATACATTTTAGATGAAATATTCCCCCAGCTAATGTGTCCCTAGTGCCAGGGAGACAGAATCATACTAAAACAAAACAAAAAAAAAATCGAGGATCAAATAAACTTAAAATCTAAGTAGTATCACAGATGATACCCATAGAGTTATCAAAGACAAGTTTAAAAGTTTAGAGTCTCTCTCCCACGTGGATCTTAACACTTATGGGAACAGAAAATTGGCCTGGGCATTTTCTTTATCTTTATCTCCTTAACTAACTCCACAATGCAGGGAAACATTGCTAGGACTCAGCCAGAGATGGTCTAAGATTGGTGAAGTTTAAGGCAATTGACCCTGGCTTGTCTACCTGGGAAACATTAGCCTCCCAGCTGTCCTTTGAGGTCTGAGCTACAACAATCTCATTCATGCCTCACAGAATTATGCCTTTAATAATTCTCTGTCCCAGCATTAGCTTCACTACTAAGGTCAATGAAGCTCATCACAGGGCTACTGTCCAGGGTCATGATCTAACCTGGGAAAGAATAAGAGCCAAAGAAACCAAGGCAATGTCAGTAGAACAGAATGGAGGGCTCATAGCTGAGAAAAAAAAAATCAAGAAGCAAAACTGACGGGATTAGGTAACTGAAAGATAACAGAAGTGAGGAAGAGAAAGGTATGATTGATGCTGATATCTCTACTTAGGTGACCTGATGTAAGATGACATCTTGAATTGAAAGAGGATCTATATGAAGAAGTGTTCAACAAGAGGTAGGGGATAGAGAGATCAATTCACTTTGGGCTCTAATGTACCTGGAAAATCTCCAGTTTTAGCAACTGGTGATACATATGAGTTAAGAGCTCAGAAAAAGGGTGCAGGCTGACATGTAGTCTAAGCCATGGTTGTAGATGGGCTTTCTGAGGAAGGAAATGTAGGCAGAGTAGGACTCCAGACCTATAGAGCTTACAACGTAATCAGAGTGAGGAAATAAGAGATCAGCACACAGAAACAATTGTGGAGTGACCCAAAGCAGTACTGAATTTGTGTAGAAAAAAAGCATATATAAAGCAGTATAATGTTGATAACTTGCTTTAAATTCATAACCACAATCTAAAATGAGAGCTTAATGTTGTCTGGTAATCAACCCACTACACTTCACTAGTATGTTCACTCTACTATTCTCTATAACAATTATTTCACAGTTTCTTTTTTCCCCAAAACTCTTAGCCACTCTGCCCCACTTGTAAATGTCCATCCCACTCTCAACTGATAAACTGATGCTCACATTCAATGGAGAAAATATAGTCAATAAATAGAAATGCCTGCTTATCAAAATCTACCCACCTACCTTCAACTGTGCCCCACCTCTTTGCCTTCCCTCATGATACTATCGATAGTGTGTCCTGCTCCCTTCAAAGGCAACCCCTGGAACTTCCAAACTTTAACTTCATTTCCCAAAGATTTGGATCCTAATTATCCCTGCCACTCTCTCCTGCACCAACAATTTCTCCCTTCCTGGTACATTTGTCAGTGACATAAGAGCATGGATCAATATCCTTCACATTCAAAAAAATAAAAAGTAAGAACTTCTTACCCCACCTCAAGCTATCAAGTTTCTTTCTCATTCTACTTCCTGTATCTCCTCTCTGCTTTGCTCTTAAACCCTGGTGCTACCTCAGGGCTTGCTCCTTAAACCCTTTCTCTCCATCGGGGTGCCTGGGTGGCTTAGTCGGTTAAGCGTCCGACTTTCGCTTAGGTCATGATCTCGCGGTTCGTGGGTTCGAGCCCCGCGTGGGGCTCTGTGCTGACTGCCAGCTCAGAGCCTGGAGCCTGTTTTAGAGTCTGTGACTCCCTCTCTCTCTGGCCCTCCCCTGCTCACGCTGTCTCTCTCTCTCTTTCCTAGAAATAAATTTTAAAAAAATTAAAAAAAACAAACAAACAAAAAAAAACACCCTTTCTCTCCATCTATACTACCTGCCCAGGGAATTCCAATCTCATATAGTCCCACATATATGCTCATACTGATAAAATAATGCTTATGTGAGACTGTATTGTATTAGATGCTTATCACTGCTAATATTTTCTTGTTTATTTTCTATTTCTTCCTCCAATAAAAAAAGTAAGTTACATCAGAAAAGAAGCCTTCCTTATCTTGTTCAGCTCTGTATCCTCAGGGTTATTATTAATGCCTCCCACGTGACAGGTACATTATAAGTACAGGGAGATTGAAGTACAGGGAGATTGAAGAAATGAAGAGCTAGTGGAATCTGAAAATATTTGCTAAACTTTTCCAGCAAAATAAAGACAAGAACCATAGCCTCTTGGTACATAAAGATGCCCCACAGATCATTTGATTCAGGGATACAGTGGCAGTCTTGGATGTCAGAGAAGAACACGGGGTCTACAGGTCTCAGAAAATGCAACCAATAAAAACAACTTTTTAAAATGAGAATATCATCTTAGAAGCTAAGGGTTGTGAAAAGTTTGGTAGAAGCCTTCTTAGACCAGCTAGGCCTAGAGAGGACATTTTGCAAAGTCCTTTGCCATTGCGTCAAAAGGAGTACAACTTAGAAAGTTAGCATGGCTCATAGCCCTGATTCACACAAGAGTCCCTGCTGTTAGTCCAGGAACAAGACGTATCTCATTCAAATGTGAGTTAACAGAAAAGCAATTTGCCCGCCTCCACTGTAAAAGCCAAGAATGAAAAGTAATAGCTTAATTTTTGGAAAGATAAAGAAAACTAACTAGAAAAAAAAAGTATTGTTACAATGTTGAAAAAATTATCATATAACATTTCAAAGTAAGCTAGAAAAAAATTGTTAAGGGAGCCCTTGTGTTTAACAAAAAATAAATAAATACTGAAGGATATCAGAAAAGATGTGTCTAGGAAGGTATGACATGGAAATCGGATGAAACTGAAAAACAACAACAACAAAAAGAAATTTAAAAGAAACCTGATCTATAAGGTCCACAGGGGATAATAGAGATTTCAGAAAACACAGGAAAGATTTAGAAGACAGATGTGAAAAAAAGTAAACAAAATGCAACAGAAATTAAGAGATTAAAAACATGAGAAAAATTAATTGGTACATAGAAGTCAAAGGGCATCTTATATATAATAATTGGCATTCATTCCCAATGAAGAGAATGATGAAACAAAAACTTTTACACTGAATTAATAACAACTTTTCTGAAAGCTGCATCTATTGAAAATGCACACTCTATACTTAAGAACTTTGACTCCAAATCATCAACTCTGAGATGTGCCTTGGTAAAACCTTTTGCTTAAAAAAAAAAGAAAAAAAACAATTTGCCTTGACAAAACAAAGTCACCCATAAAAGAATGAAAATGGGGTTTGCCGTCAGGCTTTTTGATAACAACACACAACACCAGAAAATACTGAAATCCTTAAAACATTCGAGGAAACAAAAGTGAGTCAGAACTCTAAACCCAGACATGCTACCTTGAGTTGTAAAAGCTGCAGGCAAACAGCTTTGAACATGAAAAAATCCAGGAATATTGTTCTCATGAGCCCTTTCTCAGGACTCTGCTAGAGGACCAATTTCAGGCAACTAAGAAATTAGTGGCTGGGAGGGAAACTGGCAAAAAGCCTGGTGATGCGAACTGAGTATACTTAACTGGAGAACTAAGACTAATATGTAAAATAAAGTAACATAGTAGTATGCAAATATCAACCCCTCTGGCAGTGGAGGAATAACAAAACTCACAACAAAATGGGAGAACAGAGAGACACAGCGGAAAGCTGGCAGAAGCTGGTACCATAAGCTTGCACATATTTAAGAATAAAAATAGAAACTTTTTTTTAAAAAAAGAGAATACTATTAACTAAAATCAACTGATCGATGAGAGGGAGGATTAAGGGAAGAAGAGATTAAATGGTAATTTTGTTGTTCATAGTACAGAAACTGAAGAAATAAGGAACTAAGGGTATAGAGATATTTTTATAAAGTTAATCACTAAAGCAAAACTGAAAACCCTCCTAAATATCAGAAAAACCTTTCAAAATTGTAAATAAAGTAGACTACAGAATACAATATTCTAAGTGCAGTACACAGAAAATATGACATAAAATAACAGAACTAAGATCAAGCATACTGACCATGCCAAAATGTAAATGGACTTAACCCATCTATGAAAAGCCAAGTGTTTTCAAATTGCCATCTAAAGCAAAATCTAACTCTATGCTGTATAAAAGAGACATAAACCTAAAATAAAGGATTCTAAACATTGAAAATAAGAGGAAAGGCAAAGGAATACCAGGCAAAAGCAAACCAAATGAAATCAGAGGTCACGATCTTCATATCATATAAAAGCAAATTTATTCCAAAGAGCTAAAAGAAACAGAAGGGCATTTGGAATGCACTCACCATGCATAGGTAATGTGTATGAATATCTGTACATAAAACAATAATGTAGCAGCAATATTCATAAAGCATAAATTATAAAAGATGTAAAGAAAACTACCGAAGGCCACTCTAATTTTGAGATACTTAAATCTTTCTGAGTCCAACATCAACCAAATGAAAAACAAATATGGATGTAGGCTAAATTAAAAACATAATTTATAAGGTATATTTTATATGGATATTTTTAACTATATATCCTTATAGCAGAAATTCTTTTTTGAAAAGGCCCCTGAGGTATTTAAGTTGCCATGTACTGGACCACACTAAAACTCAATAAACTCTAAAATTAGAAAATATAAAGCCCTTCTACCTGGACATTTTAACTACCTTGTTAATTTATTATTCAGTCAAAGGGGAAATAAAATTTCAGGTGTAACATTTTAGGGAAACAAAAATAAAAAACCTAGGAAACCAGAATACAGAGGAAACTGCTAAAAGCAGTAGTTGGGGAAACGGCCTAACTTGACAACTCATTACAATATAAAATAAAGGGTGAAAATAGATTAATAAAACTTCTGACTCAAAGATAGACCAAGAACAAGATAAACTGAAGATAAAAAAGAGAATATAAATAAAAATATTAAAGTTGAGTTTGAATTATGTAAATATCAGAATAATTCGAATTATGTAAATATCATCTAATAACTCATTTCAGACACTCTGAATTGCAGTCCAAAAAGATTAAGATGTCATAAAACCAGAGCTAACATCTTTATCTCCTTACTCCTGGTCAAGTGCTCATGTGACTGAAATTTAAGAAAGGTAGCAATTAAGATGAGTTAGATAATCACATCATGAAAGAGAGTCTTGGAGAAAGTCTGAGAGTTGGGTAAGTGGAGTCAAAGAGAGGATTCCAAGCCAGAAGCTGGCAACAATGGATAGCAAGGCAATGGCCTGCGCTTGGGGAAATCCAGAACAATGTTTACTGGACAAGTATTGAATGGTTGATGATAATAACAAGAATAAGTCCATAGAGATGTAAACATTTAATAATTACAAAAATTCTTATGAAAAAGAACTTAAAAAAAAAAGAGCTAATGAATGATTAGCCTGTTATGTAAGGATTGCATTCTGAAACTATATATAACAAAGAAAGCTTTTAGTGTCCAAAAGAAAATGTTAAGGAAAACTCATTACCTGGAAAAACTGCCTGTGGTGAAAATAGATATTTCCTGCATTAAAGTAAGCCAGTGAATACGTGGGGTTTAGGGAAATTGCTGCTTGATAGTCTTTCATTGCATTCTGTTGTTGACCCATAAACTCGTGAATCACACCGCGATTTGTTAAGAATTCTGCTGTAGTATTGATCTGCAATATAATAGTATGAGTATTTAGCATCTGGGAATAGTATTTATCTCCAATTTCATGTCTAAAAATGAATGTTATGAAATCTACTTGTGGGAAACTAGTAATTTTATAGTGCAGGTGAAACCCATTAGAGCAAATATTTTGAGAAACGACATGGTATGAGTTGATTCAATGTCAACCCTTTGTTGATTTGGTTGCAATAAAACAAATAATCTTAGTGCTTTACTCAGTTCCTGTCCAAAAGATAGACACAGTGGGGGGAGGGAGGAAGGAAGGTTATCTCTTTAGCTCTGGTAAGCTGGAGAAGAAATCAAATAGTTAACATGTTTGTTTGTCCTTAGGAGTTGCAATTATCTTTCAGTACTTTCCTTTTTCTCATATCAAAGAATACAAAATCTGCCCATTTCTACTGAAATAGAACCCAAATTCCAGAAGAAAAAAGGAAGATTTTTCTGTCACTGTATACAAAACCTAAGATTTTTATTTGCCATTTCACTACAGAAGAATCTGGGAATTTATACTGTTCTTTCTTTAGTTCCTTCAAACCCAGAACATTATTTTATTTTTTGCATTCATTTTTTATTACAAACTAATATTGATGTCCAATGAAACTACAAATTGCATTTACTGAGAAGAATCAACATTTGTCATGAGTTTGTATTTTGGATTTTAAATGTATTTATGTTACAAAATTGGCAAACCATGATAACTCTTTGCTCTAGGATTCTTCTGGAAAATGAAAACATACAAACATTATTTTCCCTACAAGTTACTTTAAAAAGTAACAGAGACATTACATGACCCTATTTATTATTGCTGTTAATTTATGCCAATGATAATATTATCTAAGTGCATTTTTACCTTTATGGCAGCATTAATGTCTTGAATTGCAGCAAAATTATCACCCATCTGAAGACAGACCACAGCTCTTCCTTCATAGGCTAAGTAGCATTCTGGATCAATTTCTATGGCAATGGTAAAGTGATTCCAAGCTTTCTGGAATTTCCCTTGGGCCTAAAATGTTTCATTTACATGAAGTTAGAAATTGTGTGTAACATGACAAATATTTATGGTTCTGACTTAATCAGATAAAGCCTCAAGTAAGGGCCAATTCATATTGTGTTAAATCCAAGATATTTTAAACAAGGAAGTAGATTGTATTGTGAGTGCACTCAACTGACTGAATTACCTCTGAGTATTTATGCTAACATTTTAATTAATTAAAAAATCTAGTGTCAGAGTCATCTCTTAGGCCAATCCTGGACAACACTAACGCTTCTGACAATCACCACCACGAAGTTTACTTGAGCTCCACACACACAGGGAGGGACTGGATTTATTCCTTGGCATTGAATCTCCAATTACATGTAACATATACATAATAAACATAATAAAATAAATGTGTTGAATATATGAGAGAATAAACTAATAGTGTAAAACCTATCGTGACAGATTGCACCAACATCTAGAGATTTAGGACCACTCTACATATTTCATTGTAAAAGGCATCCAAATCTACCAAGTATCTGTTCATACAAATCTTAGCACCAACTGAAAAATAAGAACAAAGGTTAGGAGAGGGGTGCTGTTAATTGAAAGATGTCCAAGTATGTCCAAGAGATGACCGGCTAGCCACCAAATACCTCATCACCGTCAGGCAGCGAGCTCATAAATTTACAGAGGTCCAGAGTCTGTCCTTCATTCTCATAAGTTAAAAATCCAACATGCCAGAATCTCAGAAGCTGCCTCACATGAACCAAACTGAGCCGAGTGACTCTTGCATACAACTCATCTGATAACTACACACTTTTCTTAACCCAGCAGATCTTCTGCCTCTGCGCAAATTAGGTGAAAATCAACACGGTCATGACAAATTCATTTGAGAAACAAGAATAAGAATATTAAACTGCAAACAGTCTTACAACAGGATATCTGTCATCTGTTCCCGACAACTGTTTTGGCTAACTTCTATATGGCTAGTGCTAGGCACACAGTAGAGAAATCTGTAGGTATTTGTTGAACAAATGGTTACTTTTTCCCCTGAGCAGGATTTGGATGAACCTCTCCAACTCTCCTTTCTCAGTCCTTCCTTTCCTGATTCAATTCTTCCTCATAATGATGTTTCTCCGTCTTCTTTCAGATAGATATATACAAAGTAAGATCTCCATAAAACAAAACTCTTATGCCACTTCTCTGCTTAATTATATTAACATTTTTAACTGACCTGAAAGGCCTTTACCTCCAGTAATTTCCCAATTTTCTGGCCTTGTCCTACAACACCCTCTTCTTGCACAACACTCTGGGTCCTCAGTTTCTTTCACAAGACTTTATAATGGATTGTTCACTGTGTCCTAGCTCCAACTCTTAACTCTGACTGATTACGAGTCTTTCACACTTCCATTAAATGTTTCTTTCTCAAAAGGCCCTTCATTACTTCTTCAACAAATCTAAGTTCCCTTGTTTAAGTCGTCCTAAAACATATCCTTTCCTTTGTTGTACTTACCATAAGTATAATTAAATAATTATTAACATGATTGCTTGATACTCATCTCTCTAGTAGGTGGTAAACTCTATAGGAAGAATCAAGTATATTTGGTTTACTGCATATCCCTAGGCCTAGAGCAGTTCTTACCCTATATTAGGTGCTCAGTAAAATGCCTACTGAATGCACTGAATGACAATGTTAACACATTTCATTGGACTGCAGTCAGCTCTAGCAGCTTTGGGAGTCATCCTGTCTCTTCAAATTGATTTTGCAACTTTCTACTGTGATCCAATAGTGGCTAATTTTATGTTTTGGTCTCAGAGGGCAATCTTTACTTCCCTTATTATCAGCTCTTGGGCACACCACCAATCCTAATAATCAATTCCAATATAATTAATGTTATTAGATCAGCCAAACTCATTTATTTTCAAATTTTTAAAAACTCAACTTTAATTGTAGATTAACAAGAATTTCTGCAAATTACAATATTTTGAACATATTTATTGCCTATTGTCTAAAATTTTGAATACTGAAAAAAGATTTAAAAAAAGAGAAGAAAATTTTAAATTACTCAGTTCCTCTCCATGGAAAATATAGCATACTTAGCACTTTATTCCAAGAATGTCGCTACATACTTTATTAGTGCAAATACGTTACTGAGTGCATGGGTCAGGTCAGAGTGCTCCAGAAACCATTCAGAGACCTGCTTAGATCTACTCTGTGTACCACACAGAGTAGCACTCTCCCTGAAAGGACAAACCCCTAGTCTCTTGCCTGCCCAGCAAGTTCTCATTCACTGCCATTTGGAAGATGACCTGAATCCCTATACAGTGGTTATCTGACCCATTGTATGGCTAAAGTTCACTTCAAAATTCTCATGCATTGTTTATTCTTTCTAGCTTTTCATTAATTCAACAGGACAATAGCTATGGGGCCCAATATAAGTTTGTGAAACAAATGTTAGCCAGGCTGTTACACGTGAAACCCATCAGGCAAATTTCAAAAGATGTCTGTAAGTGTGGGGGTAAGGTAAGGCAAGACACAGGCATTAAGGGACCTTAGGTTCAAAAGGTCATCATCTCACTAATGTACCAGGTCTCTGCTATTAAACCCTCGCTTCTCCCTGCTGCTCTAACCTTAAGGGAAAAGTAAAATGTACATAAACCAAAGAAATAACATGTATCCCAATCACCAGTAAAGGGCCAAATATATTCTTTCCCTTTTTCCAAAAGGAACTTTTATGGGCTAATAGGTTGTTATAGAATACTACCTGCAAATTATAGCCTAAACTAATTCTGGCTTTTGTGTATGCTGGATTAATGTGCAACACTTTCAGAAAGTCCTTCTGTGCTCGTTTGGTGGCTTCATCATGGCCGTATTCCATGTAGGAATTTCCCCGTCCAACATAAGCATCCAGAAAACATGGATCAATTTTAAGAGCCCAGGTGAAGAAATCAACAGCTTCTTGAAACTCCTTATTTCTGAAAATAAATGAAAATATTGATGCTTTCTGAGGAATTTTCTAAGTGCTTTTCTGTGTATAATTTACTCATGAAGATTTGCATTGACCCTTATAAAAAAAACTTTCATTTTTATTATCCATCATAGGAAGTGAGTATGTGAGTTCATATGACCTAAGGTAGTCTGACAGGGTCTTTGAAGACTTTGGTGAAAGGAAAGAGAGAAGTTAAGAGCCATTTTTATAGAAAAATACGTTGGGATGACATTCTAGAGTTCTTTTTATAGAACTATAAAAGTCTGAAAGGCATTCCTGGACTTGTTTTTAACAGCTATCAGTGACCAGTACAGAAAAACATTTGCTATTATTGATGAAAATACACTATTTAAATCAGATTAAAATAAATGTATTTACGTATTTCACATTTCCTTATACAATGAAAGGAACCAAATGTTTTATCATATAGCAGGCCTTATTTCAGATCTTCTGTAAAGGGAAATGCTTTCTTTGTGATACCAGGAAAGGAGAAAAGAAAAGAAAAGAAAAGTGAAATGCATTTGATTTATTAACTTGTGAATACATGTGAATAAATGATAACTCTATCTCTCGTCCCTAATTATTCTCTTGCGGTGAGGACTAGTGAAGGAATCAAATATTTGTTTGTGGGCAGATAGTGTCACTTTTCCATTGTATATGCATATCTAATAATCATGTAGAGTCTCTAGAACAAGGGAGCTAACATTGAGTAACTGCTTACGTGCCACGTACTGTGCTAAATGCTTTACCTATGCTATTTCACTTAATCCCTCCAACAATTCTTAAGCTAGTTGTAATGTTCTACATTTTGTAAATTAAAAGAAAATGCCTCAGAAAAGTTTGCACACAGTAAATGACAGTAAATAGCATAGCGACACTCAACAGTGCACATACTTAGGATTGAGACTCGGGTAAACCATAACCTCAAACATCATGCTTTTCCATGTGGTCATCCCTGCTCACGTTCTTCGCTTTTAACCTACCTACTGCTGGTGCATAAGATCTGATATTTCAACTGTGTGGTCAGAAGAAAGGCTTGAAGCTCAGACCTAAACCTGAATGTGCAAATTAATATTAATTTTTCAAAGTTGTTCTGAGGAGCAAATGAGCACGTGTGAAAACCACTGAGCAAAGAAACCCTCAATAAAGATGATCATCTTTCTCCCAGCTCTTCATCACTTCTCAAAAAGGTATCAAAATCTAACAAGATGCATCACTACTTTGCTAAGTTTTCCTTTATAAAATACATGGAACCCAGGGAAACTATTCTAGAGACTATCATCTCCTAGATATTACTCAGGAATATCTCTTTATGTAGTGTTTCCCAAACTTCAGCCCTTTCTTTGTGACAACTGCCCCTATTTTCTACCTATGCTATCATTTACTGAGCATTTTTCTTTAAGCCAAATCATCGTTTTTACTTAACTCAATTTATTTTTTAATGTTTATTTATTTTTGAGAGAGACAGAGACAGACCATGAGTGGGGTAGGGGCAGAGAGAGAGGGAGACAGAATCTGAAGTGGGCTGCAGGCTCTGAACCGTCAGCACAGAGCCTGATGCAGGGCTTGAACTCACAAACCACGTGATCATGACCTAAGCCAAAGTCAGACACTTAACCAACTAAGCCACCCAGGTGCCCCTTAACTCAATTTATTTTAAAATACAACTTAATTTCAATACCATAAATAGAAAATTAATATTTCATACCATAAATAGAAATCAATCATAAAAATAAATAGCTATTGGAGTTGGACACTATGGTCTGTAGAAAACTGAACCTGAGGGCTGCACCATCTATTACAAAGTGTTAGAAAGATGTTAAGACTAGCTTTTGGCTGAGATTTTCTCCTTGATGTATTCACACAAGGTTTGAGAAAGAATTCAGTTTGAGATTGAAAAGCAATTCAGTTTCTCACAATGTGATTCAATATTGTTTAATGCCTGTCTAAGCCATGAAGAATAATTGAGGTACTTACCATATTTGCTGCATGTTTTGGCATACACTCCCCAAAGTGGGGCATTTTGTGTTCTGTCAGAAGATTGTACAAGAATCAACAGTGAAATACCAGGAAGCTAGTACTTCCTTCTAGTATAGACAGGCGAAAGTGAACATTCACATATGAGTCAGTTGGTATCTACTGAGTTCTCTCTGTAGGTTGTTACTAAGAAAACACAGGTTCACTTCCCTCAGTAGTTTAATGTGAAATTGTGCTTCTTTCCTGATCACTGGCACTATTGGAGAGGTAAAAGTTTACTGAAAATAGGGTAACAATGCCTGAGGCTGCAGTCTCACTGTTCACAGGAATCCTTCTAAAAGTAGATAAAGCATTCTTCTGTTTTGCTTTGTACCTCCCAATCCCCACACCTATTTTGCCCATTCCCCATTCCTGTCCTCTCTGCAAACTACCAATTGTTCTCTGTGTTTAGGCGTCTGTTTCTGTTTGTTTGCTCATTTGTTTTGTTTTTTAACTTCCACATTTGTCTTTGTCTGATCTATTCTACTTAGCATAATACCCTCTAAGTCCATCTATGTTGTTGCAAATGGCATTCTTTTTTATGGCCGAGTAATTCCATTGTGTGTGTGTGTGTGTGTGTGTGTGTGTACCACAACTTCTTTATCCATTCATCTATCGAAGGACATTTGGGTTACTTCCATATCTTGGTTATTGTAAATATGCTGCAATGAACATAGGGCTGCATAGATCTTTTCAAATTAATGTTTTTGTTTTCTTTGGGTAAAGTAATGGAATCACTGGATCATATGCAATTTCTAATTTTAATTTTTAAGGAAACTCCTTAATGTTTTCCACACTGGTTGCACCAATTTACATTCTCAGCAGTGCAACATGAGGGGTCCCTTTTCTCCACATTCTTGCCAACACTTGCTATTTCTTGTCTTTTTGGTACTAGCCATTCTAATGGTGTGAGGTAATCTCTCACTGTGGTTTTGATTTGCATGTCCCTGATGATGAGTGATGTTGAGCATCTTTCATGTACCCGTTGGCACCTGTATGTTTTCTTTGGAAAAATATACAAGTTCCCTGCCCATTTTTGATTTAATTAATTGGGGGGAGGAGGTTGGTGTTGAGTTGTATAAATTCTTTATATATATTAGATATTAGCCCCTTATCAGATATATCATTTGCAAATGACTTCTCCCATTCAATAGGTTGCTTCTTTGTTTTGTTGATCGTTTCCTCTGTTGTGCAAAGCTTTTTATTTTGGTATAGTCCCTATAGTTTGTTTTTGCTTTTGTTTACCTTGCCAGAGGAGATATGTCCAGAAAAATGTTCCTAAGACTTGTCCAGAAGATTAGTGCCTATGTTGAGACTCTTATGGTTTCAGGCTTCACATTCAGGTCTTTAATCCATTTTTTAAGGTTTATTTATTTATTTTGAGAGAGAGAGAGAGCATGAGCACATGTGCACACATGGGGGAGAGCCAAAGAGAGAAGGAGTGAGAGGGAATCCAAAGCAGACTCCATGTTCATCGTGGAGTCCATTGTGGGGCTTGATCTCATGACCACAAGATCATGTCCTGAGCTGATATCGAGTCAGACACTCGAGCAACTGAGCTACTCAGGCACTCCAGGTCTTTAATCCATATTTAATTTATTTTTGTGTATGATGTAAGAAAGCGGTCCAGTTTCATTCTTTTGCATGTAGCCATCTAGTTTGTCCAACAGCCTTTATGAGACTTTGTCTCAAAAAAGGGACTGTCTTTTCCCCATTGTATATTCTTGTCTCTTTTTTGGTAGATTAATTGATCATACAAGTATGGGTTTCTTTCTGGGCTCTCTATCCTGTTCCATTGGTCCAAGTGTCTATTTTTGTGCTCATACCAAAATGTTTTGATTGCTATAGTTATGTAGTATATTTTGAAATCTAGAATTGTGATACCTTCAGCTTTGTTCTTCTTCCTCAAGATTGCTTTGGATAACAAATTCTTTATCCAGAATAATTAGACCATAGTAATTCTGTATAAAATGCATTTAGCTGATAGGTTATGTTATGCTCAGTTCTTCTATCTATGGGTAACAAGCTGTTTACTTATGATGCATTTATGGTAATTATGTAAACTGCAATTTCCATAGCAATCCCATTTCTCTCATATTTTCCCCACAAATTATTGAAATGATTCTAGTATATTAACATCCAAACTGCATCATACACAGAAGGAAATTAAAGATCCCTTGTGAGTATGTATACCAATATATGGTTTATAAAATACAACCTCACTTTTTGTATAATCTGACCAATTTTAAATTTTATTTATTTATCTTGAGAGAGAGAGAGAGAGTGCATGAGCTGGGGAGGGGCAGAAAGAGAGGGAGAGAGAGAATCTCAAGCTGGCTCTACACCATCAGCACAGAGCCTAACATGGGGCTTGAACCCACAAACTGTGAAGCATACCTGATCAGAAATCAAGAATCAGATACCTAACCAACTGAGCTACCCAGATGCCCCTAAATTAACCAATTTTAAAAGGAAAAAATGAGGCAATAAATTGAAGCTATTTTTCTATACCTATCTAGTTATCAGCACTAAAGTTTAATGAGCACCTAGTCTATTCAGACTAAAAAAATAATTATTAAAGCTTAAATTTGGAAAGGGACCTTGAAAGACACCTAGCAAGTTCTTTACAGGTGACAATGACTAAAAACTAAGTCCAGAGGAGGTGACAGTGCCAAAACCAGACTTCTCAGCCCCTCACCTCCATAAAAATAGAAAAAAAAAAAAAGGAAGAAACAGATACCACTATAGAAATAGCAATTCCACTTTTCTGAAGATGTGAGTAAGTATCACACAATATCCTAGATTGATGCTCTTGTTAAGTAATCACATGTAATTAAACCACAGAAAAACGTGGTAGAGTACCTATGTTATATCAGGATACATATTAATCAAGACATAAATTGTTAAGCATCAATTACAAATATATATAAAAGCATATTAAATTGGTTTTTCTAAAATAAAATGTGCTTTTATAAATTTAAAATAATGTGATCACTGCGGAAGGTGCATGATTTTCATCACAATGTCTGTAACTATGGGCCATGTGCTCAGCGTGCAGGTGAGGCCACAAACACAAAGGTCCACTGCATTTTCAAATTAATCACATACGTGACCAGATGTGCCCTCCTGAGTTGTACAAATAAATCATAAATACCTCCCAAAACTAAAGAATGTGGTTTGCAGAGTCCAGGATTCAAAAATATTATGCAAATATAAGAATAATAAAATAAATGTACCAGAGTAAAAAATGAAAAGGATATATAACTCTCAGTAAATCAGGCTTTTTCTCTGTGGCATTAAAAAAAAAAAATCTGAAGGTGTCTTTCTCAAAGAGATCTAAAAATTAACTCTACCATAACACTCTTAGTGACCAAATTGGACAACAAGTAGGATATTCAGCCGCAGGAATGTTGTCTCCTAGCAACCACAAGAGTGAGAGCCAGAGATATACAAAGGCATACTTCAAAAGTCTGCAACCCCATGAGTTCAAAGATCAAAGTCCTAAAATTTAAAGATTTATTCCTTTTTTTTCCACGAATTTTCCAAATGAAAAAACTTTTACTTTCCCCACTCTAAGACATCAATAATGAATCTCAATACTTAGAAACCATGCTACTGTGGTGAAAGTATGTTATGGTGTACCTTGAAAAGCAAAACTACGTTTCCTGAAATAAATATAACCAATCACTAAACATTCCTTATTGCCAAATTCACTAAAACTGAAACCACATGGAATTGGGACTGTGAGTTATCAGGGCTTTACTGTTGATTTAAATTCTACTTTTATTAAAGGACAAAAGAGATTCCAGTCGGCTGATGAAAGTTGGGTTATTTGGAATTGCAAAGCAGTATCAGCTTAAGGAGGCTCTGCCATATAGACTCAGTGATTACATTTCATAAAAGAGATTGGGAACTGACAGAAAGAGAACTTTACTGTCTCTAATAGTTGCTAAACATAGGAATGAGGTTGAGAGAAATTTTTGGAGTCTTTTTTTTTTAATTTTAAGAGAATACAATGACCTCAGACATTTTTGGTCTGCATTCACCCACCAAAACAAACACATCAGTCATCATTAGTCCATCTCTTTTTAAGAATGACAATTACCTAAAGAGATAGGTTATACAAAGGTTGCTGGACTAACATAGACAATGGTGTGATTATGTCTTGCTGTCTGTATAAAATTAAATGCTTTTTAATGCAGTGATACCTTTCACAATTACCAGTTATTATAGTACTATGCTTATTAAAAAAAAAAAAAAGCCTTACTCTCATAGGGAAATGGAGCTGTACTACCTATGTCCTAAAGGGACGTGAAAAATAATGATGTAAACTATCACTTAATCAAACGCATTTTATTCTCCATTAAAATCTTCATGTGTGAACCTCTATGCTTTTAAAAGCAAAATGACCGGAAATTAATTTTTAGATGCCAAATGTACATGTAGAAACACTTTGGTTAACAAAACATATCTACTCCAATACTATCTAAGTAAGTTTTTAACTGATCATCTTTTGTATTTTAGCCTATGTAACTGCTCTTTTCTCCCCTTCTATAACTTGTCTATTTTTATATGAACTCCAGAAACAGGTAACAATGTTTTAGTAATATGGTGGTTTTCTGGTAGATTTTATTGTATTTTGTGGATATTTACTGGTCTTGTATTAATTAGTTTTAGATTTAGAACTATGTTTTCTAAATGCAAAATAGTCTTGAAAATATATTATTTTTTGAAATCACCCTCTCTTCCAAGAAACATGCTTTTTAAAAGGTAGTTCCATTTTATGAACAAAATTAATTAATTTTATTTGATTCTTAGCTATTTCAAGCTATGCATGATTTTACTCAGCATATTACCAAGGTCCTGTCTAGTAAGTGGGCTTAAATCAGTGGGTACCCTAATGCCACGATACAGGTATTTTCTTGCATACTTGGCTAAATCACTTATTAGAAGGTTGAAGGGTGCTAATGACACAAGTGGTGGTGTGCCCACCACTTCTTTATCGGGAGGCTTTGTGTCTCTCTCCATTTTTGTACTCTGTTACTTCAACAGCATTTTCTTCTCTTTCTTCTACTCTTCTATCATTACTATAAATTGGATGGTCCTACCTGCTTTCATGTCAACATATGTTGCCCTCCGTACCTGTGATAGCACATGGCAGTGGCTTGACAAAGGTTCACATTGGTCTTGCTTATCAGCGCAGCTTGTCTAAAATCCTGAAACAGTTTTACGGGTTTTTGTTAATTTTGCAACATTATCTTCTGTGCTTTCTTATACTTCCTTCTAACTTTGGTTCTACTATGAACATACTTAACAAAAGCATTGAAAATATACATCTTCTGGGGCGCCTGAGTGGCTCAGTTGGTTAAGCTTCTGACTTTGGCTCAGGTCATGATCTTGTCTGTAGGTTTGAGCCCCGCGTCTGGCTCTGTGCTGACAGCTCAGAGTCTGGAGCCTGCTTGGGATTCTGTGTCTCCCACTCTCTCTGCTTCTCTCTCTCTCTCTCTCTCTCTCTCTCTCTCTCTCTCACACACACACACACACACACACACACACACACCTTCCTAAAACTTTTTTTTCCCTTTTAGTTTCATAGCTAGTGAGAATGGATGGAGCAGAGGAAACCCATACTGAAAACTCACTCAGAATCTTATGTTACTGGTCTTATGGTTTTGCCCTGATGTGTGTAAGGAGGCATTTCATTTGCTTTCTTTTTACTGTTGTTTGCTTTTGTTTTGTTTTGTTTTCTGAGTGCACATCACCAGATATTTCCCCATCTAGATAGAAAGAGAAATTCACTTGGAGACAAACTTTGGCATTACATGTCTATAAGGCAAGCAGACACCCAGGCCCCGTTAAAGCATATAACTGGGCTTTTTGTGTGGATTGGCTAAGGCTGCTCTTACCTTTGGAATCCACACTTCTGGGAAGAAGTGTATTATTTTGTCCAGAAATCCAAGAAGCCTCCTGAGAGGGAGTAATGTAAACTCTAACCCCATGATTTTTAGTTAGGGAAGTCAGCTCAGATAGACCTGAATGACCCTGGGGAAGAGGTTGTTAAGAGAATTAAAAGTGCTGGGTCTGCAAGAGGTCCTGACTCTGTGGCCCTAACATCATCCTCTGTTAGATGCTGGAGAGGGACTAAGCTTAACAGATGGTCTCCCTCTCCTTCTCTCTTCCCCCTTTTTCATCTCCTCCCCATCTTTCTTCCACAATCCTTCTACAGACGAGATCATGACCTGTGCCAGAGGGAGGAAGCTAGGTGTCTTGTGGGGATAGAATGAGTTGTCTGCAAATATGGGGACGAAAGATAGAGTAGTGGGTGAAATGAGCATTCTGCAATCCTATGGGGGGAGGAAGGCATTAGTCACTGAGACCAGTCCGTGAATGTGGATTACCCACTTATATTCCTGAAGTATATTTTGACACTAAATGGAAACATTTGGGAGAAAATAAGAAAGTTATTGTCTAATCAAATATGCTGCTAGCTAACTCCTCTAGAAGGATTGTTTGGCTAAAATAGAGGCAGATTTGTAAGTGAGATTTGTTGCAAACATTCTTATTAATTTGAGGAGTTGTGGGGAGTGATCATAAACTCAACAGGCTGAGAATACCAAGTTCCATTTTGTAATCATATAAAATTTATAAATGTCAACCTGACTTTATATATATAACCATTATTATACTATATAGTAATTAGGCATATAGACATAAATGATGACTGTTAGCATTACTTAAAATAAACCTAACAGCATTTGTATTCTTTTTCTCATCTGCATTAATCTTTTCTCTAATATTGAGATCATAAATAACAAACCACACCAAGTCATTCATAAACAAAGCAAAGTCCCAGTTCTCATTCCCTCCACTGATGAGTTTATTTGTAAACTCACCCACACTCCCTTGCTTTCTGTGTCAAAGGGTGGGCCGGGACCTCATTCTCTCTTGTCTCCTCTGAATATGTGCTCCATCATAGTCCTGTTGTTTTCTGTATCTTTAATACTTGTCTCCACCCTAAAGTGCCTTCCCTCAATCCTCCCGCCCGCCAACTACACATGGCCTTATCACTCTAGTTCCTGTCCTTGCAAGAATATCTTCAAAGCATGGTCAAAACTAATGGCCGCCATGTCTCCACATTCCCTCAACTTTTTCTTGCTGCTTAATAAGACCAATTTTATTTTGTAATTTGTGATCTGCCTTTAAAGATATTTGTTATTTATTTATTTTCATTCTTATCAAAGTGACTCATATACAGTGTATAGGGTCTAATAAAACTAGAAAACTTGCAAATCTTACAGTGACTCCTTGCTCCCCCTTTCCTTACCTGATTCTCACTCCCCAGAGGCAATTGTTTTTACAGCTTGCTGTTTTTTGTTTTTGCTATTTACTTTCCAATTTCTAAATAACATGAGTATCGTATCCTGTTTAACTTCCGCCATAGGATAATGTTTAGCTATCTTACACCACCGCACCAGGCTGCACCTTACTCCTCCTGACACCATTCCATATACTTATGGCCATGCATTTGCTTGTTTTAGTCTCTGTTTTACTTCACCAAATTGTAGGATTCTTGGCTACTTATTTATTTTTAAGTTTGGGGTATTAAAATCTTGAGTAGTGGTTTTGGGTGCCATGAACAGCTCTTCTCCACTATCTTGAACTTTGGGGAATTATACATTTTTTATTTCTTTACTGTCTTCCTGGTAAGTTTTCAAAAGGACAAAGGGATAAACAAATGTTCTCAATCCAACCAGCTTAACTATTAACTTCCTAAACAATGCCCGTCTAAATGCTGCATTCTACTTCCTGGTCAACATGTTCTTATGAAGGTTTTCCAGCTTTCAATTAACTAATAGGTTTTCAGTACTCATTCTACTTAACCTCACTACTAATCGACCACTCCCACTAAAAATTTTTCCCTGAGCAGTTTTAAGACTGCTTTCTCTTCTTTGTTTTTTGTTTGTTCATTTGTTTTTATCTAGCCCTCTTATTATTAAAAGTCTTATATAGTTTCACTGGGTTTTTTTTCAACTTGCATTTTTTTAATAGAATTTTTTACACTACATAAAAAAATATTTTTTTTTTACTTTTAATTAGTGTTTTCAGAGCAAGCTTTTTCCTATACTTTTACCTATCTATATCATTTAGAGTATATTTCCTATAGCCAGAATATAGTTGGGGGTATTTAAAAATTTCAATCTGACATTCTCATTATTTTAATTGGTATATTTGGACCATTTCTATTTAATGTATTACAGATATGATTAGATTTAGGTCTACCATTTTAATATTTGTTTTCTGCTCTTTTCTCTATTTTCTGTCTCTTTGTTTTCCTTTTCCAGACTTATTTTGAGTTATTTTAATTTTTTAAACATTTAATTTTAATTAATCTATGGTCTTTTTGACTAAGAAGGCCACATTAGGGGAGAAACTAAATGGAGAGTAGGTACCACAGACAGATCAGTGGGAAGAGTGTTCTGTGCTTGCTTAGGGAACAGCTTGTGTGAGGACTCTGAGACAGGAAGGGAGCCTGGCATTTCTAAGGAATAGCAAAAGGCCAGAGTGGAATGACTTGAGTGAAGAAAAGAAGAGCATTTGACCATGAAGTCAGATCAATGGGCAACAGTCAGACCATGTAGGGTCTTGGCTGGCCATCATCAAGGATTCATATTTTATTCTCAGTGTGATGGGAAGCCATTGGAAGATTTTGAAGAAAGAAATAACTTATCTTCTTTACATTTTTAAGAGGTCTCTCTAGCTGTTGTGTAAAGAACAGCATGTAGAGGAACAAGAGCAAAAGCAGAAAGTCCAGTTAAAAAGCTACTAAAGTAGTCCACGGAAGAGATGTTTGGGCTTGAATTAGAAGGACAGTAGTGGCAAAAATGAGAAGTGATGAATTCAAAATATGCTTTGACAGTACAGCTGACTGGACTTGTTCGTGAGTTAGATAAGGGGTAAAGAAAGAGAAGGGTCTAGAATGATTCCCATTAGACCATGAGGTCCTCAAGAACTGTAACTCTTGTCTTCATGATTCCCATGGCTTCAATGCCAATGCCAGTTACTTGCCTTTTCAGAGAAAACATAGGATTTGGAATCAACAAAGATCTGAGTTCAAATCTTGCCCCAGTACTTCTTAGCTGAAAGATTTTATTAAGTACTAAATAAATATGTACTTGCAGATAACATGGGTCCTGTTTTAATTCTCCAACAGCTGAGGTACTTTGCTCCCAAACCCTATTGTCCTCACTTGTTCCACCCAATACTGTTGCCCTGAGTTCCAGAGCTTACTTGCCTACTCCAAACAAAGAAGTTCTTGAGCTCCACCTACCTGAGAGAATTCTGAATGGTGTATCTCAAAACCAAAACCTGAAGGAGTTCAAATCTTGAAACTGAATTTCATCACAGTATAAATTGCCTGGAATAAGGTTTCTCAGATGCATCCTTAACAATAAGTAATTCTATGGGGGCAGAATCTCAAAAGAGGACTGTCAGGCATAGAAATAATACAAGCCATGTCTGGAGGTGAAAACATTAGGGACCACTCCACTATGTAATATTCTGTTGTGGTTCTTCAGAAACAAAAGCAAAACTGCCATTATTTAACTACAACCCTCAAATTGCTATTTAATTTTTGCTTTATATCAATTCCAAAATTAATTTAAAACAAAATACAAATAATATAAAAACGATAATGGTGAATTTTGTTTAATTATAACTAATAATAATTATTTAAAAAATTTTTAATGTTTATTTTTGAGAGAGACAGAGACAGAGAGCAAGCAGGGAAGGGGCAGAGAGAGAGAGAGACATAGAATCTGAAGCAAGCTCCTGGCTGTCAGCATAGAGCCCAATGCAGAGCTCAAACTCATGAACCACGAGATTATGACCTGAGCTGAAGTCAGACACTTCACCTACTAAGCCATCCAGGTGCCCCAATAATTAATTATTAAAATACATTTTAAACCACCTGTTTCTCTTCTGATACACTACAGATGCTATCTTCCATTGCAATTCTGAGTGCCTGATTCCACTAACTTAAAAGTCTACTCCTAGTGGCCTACTTTGAGCAGCTGTTTTCCACCTTAAACAAAACATATTTATTTTGCTATATTGCCAATGAAGAATGAGAAAAATTGTGAATGAGAAAGAATTAGCACTGAGCAGTAAATTAAATCAATATGTAAATCATTCTATTCGCCAAATAATTGAGTTTTATGTGTAGTCAAGATCATTCTGGGGGTTGGGGGGGGAGGTGAGTGCCTTGATATTTCATCAAATCAGAAACATTTTTTTTACATATCAGTTATTTACCTGTAATCAAAACAAAATAAAATACATTATTTCTTGGCAAAGGTTCTATTATTCATTCAAAGTACTTCAATACATTCCTGCTAAAGTTGTTATTCGTCATTAATATTGCCATTTGATACCAAAAGAAACTTGTTCACTGGTTTTCAGAACAGAACATGCAAAATCAAGTAGGTTCTTTTTTTACAAGGAAACAAGGTTTACCTCCAATGCAAAAGTATACTGCTCTAACTCTATGTAGATGAGTCCACGATTGATGAAGGTATTTAACTTCACAGTTTCTCCAGCATCAAGAAGCAGCACAATTCCATAATCTGTTAATGCCTAAAAATAAAATAACCACTTACAACCTAGAGCTAACTCTGGAGCCTTACTACATTGCCTATGAACAAATGCATTCATGCCCAAACTAGGACCTCACATCAGGTCTAATGTGACTTACATTAATGGTCAAAAATGATCGTTTAGATTTAAAGGGTCCCCTTAACTAAGTATTATAGATACTGCTATGCTTTAATAAATAGTCCACACTGTGCTCACTTTTCACATGTTATCTGTGAATCATGTTAAGCATTTTTACTGTGTATGGTTTGGGAGGAAGGAATGCAACACCCTTCCCCCACCTCAGTAGTTTCATCAAATGACTACTGACATGAAAGCAGAGCACTTGCTATCTTTTAAAATTTAATTTCTTTTTAGTGTTTTATCTTTTTCTTCACTGAAACCTAAGTTTTATGGTGGCAAGGCTTATCTATTTTGTTCACCATTGTAAAGCCAGTAACTAGTTCAGTGCCTGTACATAACAGGAATTAGATAAATTTTTGTTGAGTAAATCATGAATCAATGTCAATAGATTTTAATACACTAACAAATAATCATTCTTTTGATAAGCACTTTGATAAGCATACTCATGTTTTGTAAGACATTAGTCTAAACTGAAATGATCAACTCATAGTACCTTTCTCCATTATTTTAATCTTTATTATTATTATTATTCATCGACTAAATGAGTTTTTACTGGTCATCTACTCTATACCAGGTACTAGGAATATCCCCAATTTGTACTGGAGCTAAACCTCTTCATTCATTTTCCTGCTGAATATTTTGTCAAAAAAAAAGCCATATGGTTTCATCAGAAAAGGGCCAAACTTTATATGCTTGTAGCACATACTAACTGAAAATGCAAATAAGTATTATTTTGCTATTTCCTCATTGGACCTTCTCTAGTGTATCACTGCTAGGCACTCATATCTAAAAGAACTGTATAATTAAAGATCCTATATGTTCACAGTGACATAATTATCAGTGGACCTATGCCAGGGCTGTAAAAATAATTCATAATACTTATAAAACAAAAACAAAACTAGACTGTTAGCAGTTTTCCTTTCACAGAATAACAGAATGTAAAATCTGTAAGATGCCTTAGGGATCCACTAAGCAGCTGAATATGTGACACAAGAGGAAATAAAAGCTGGGAAACGAGATTTCATGAAGGTCAATGAGCAGGATTTGGATCGTGCCTCTGCTATTATTACTTAGCTTTTCAGTCTTGGGAAAATTGCTTAACACTAAGCCTCAGTTTCTTCATCTGCAAAATTGGGATATTAATAATTTATCATATTGTTGTTGTAAAAGTCCACTTAAAAATATTTCGATTTTATGTTGGTAAAGCATTTAGCCCTGTGCTGGTCACCCAATAAGCCCCAAGTAAGTGGTAACTGTTATTTATATTAATATATGATGGTAGAAAGTGGAATTCACCTTTTCTTAAATTTTTTTCCAAGTATATCTTGGAAGAATGCCTAAGTGCATTTTCTACGGAAAGATACTTGGGTTTTCTCAGTCTAGTGATGGCAGGAATGCTGAGAAACAGGGAGGTAGACAAATAGGGAGGAGGTGACACTGTTAAATGACATCCGGTCCACACGCTGGATGTCACATGCTTTTACAAAGCCACCTGAAGACTGTTAACCAGAAGCAAACAACCCTGTGAATACCAGTGCAGGTCTCGACTCTCTCTGGGACTTGGATGTGTTTCTAACTTCTCCCTACTTCCATTTCCTCCTCTGTAAAATGACTCAGTTGGATGAAATGTGTGTTGGGTACATAGCAGCTTTAAAATAACCAAAATGTTATTATCCCAAAAATGTTATTATCCCAGTTAGGTCTCTAGGTAGTTTTTCATTTTCCCCATTCATAGAACACTGACTTTGTTACATATCAGAGATAACAAAACTGGGAGTTCCCTGCCCCCACCTAGCCCATTGTTCGTGGCTTCAGAGTTACCCAGAAAAGGCAGGTAAGGGGGTGGGGAGGGAGTTGTCAAAGACACCTGCTATGCAGGTTACTCTGATAAACGATCCTTTAATTAGCTCTTAGAATCTTAACAACTCCTTTGTTAAAAATTAGTTATTCATTTGTCAACATTTCTGGAGGAAACTTGATGGACTGGTTACCAGGAATTCTGCAGTCTCTTAGGTAAAAAAAACTTGTTCTCAACTTTTTCCCTTCCATAGCAAATAAGTTTCTAAATCCCCAAACGTTTTAAACAGATTTAACTGTCCAAATTTCAAGATTGGAGGAGTGTATCCACACAGAACAGCAGGAATGTGATGTAGTTTTTTAAAGCAATGCTTCACTGACTATGGACGTAGAGAGAAATAAAGGAAGACAAGCAGGCAACAGAGAAAGGGAAGCAAGAAGATGGGACAGAACACTAAGAGACTGAGACCAGCTGGCCAGTGAGAAATCTCAACTGGAAAACAACCAAACCTACAAGGGTGGGGAAGAGAGGGGTACGAGTAGAAAATGTAAAAGCGGGCTTGCACAGGTTGAAAATGGATATGACAAATAGAGGAAAAGGTTTACTGCAGCCTTCAGTTACAGCTTCATAATAAATACACAGGCAATACTGGCCATTGGTCCCAGGCTTGGAAACCATCATTCAAAACGTCCTGCTATGTCTGTGGTCTGAGCACTGTACAAAAACAAAAACAAATGGAGAAGAAGGGGGAAATAGAGAAGGAGAGGGAGGGAGGCAAACCATGAGAGACTCTTGAATGCTGAGAACAAACTGAGGACTGGTGGGGGGTGGGGAGAGGGGATGGTGGGGTGATGGGCATGGAGGAGGGCACTTGTGGGGATAAGCACTGGGTGTTATATGGAAACTAACTTGACAATAAACTATCTACAAAAACAAAAACAAGAAAAGAAAAAAAAAAACCCACCCTGACAAACTGTTCTAGCTAATGCTGAGATTTTAAAGCAACAATATTGTTAGTGATCACTGGTTACAAATTCTGCAAGCCATGTATCCGTAGAAACATTTACTCAAATGAAAATTATGCAATATATTTTAATTTATAAGTGCCTTTAAATGCTTATATAAGCATTGTAAAATTTATATTCGCTTGACATTGCAGAGATTGGTATGAAAATATCTGGTGAGGACCAACAAAAACATTAAATATTCTTTGAAATGGTTCTCTGGTTTCTCAAGTATGTGTGTGTGTATGTGTATTTCCATAGGAATTATTTTTCAAAATTATAACAGAAATAAGAAGACAATGTTTTACACATGCTTTAAATGTGTTTACAAATGTCTTAACATGTTGTTTACTATAATGGTCATCTTACCATTCGAAGTTCATTTATCTTGGTATAACATAATGCTCTGTTATAAAATGCTATGTAACTGCTTTTCTCCATGTTGATAGCTATAGTTAAATCTGTAATCGCTAGCTTATAAGTCTACAAAAAAATAATTAGATAACAAGGGTTAATCATAATGGAATGAAATTTAATTGTAAAATAAGTTCTTGATTCTATCAGATTTTTCAGAAGACTCATTTAACTATTCTGCATATCATCTGAAATTAAGACAATTAAGCTAATCTTTCACAGAGTTAATTAAGAAGATCTTTTGGTAGGAATTATTATAATAATGTTTCTCCTACCTTCAAATAAAATTCAATATACAAACAACTTTAATTTAGATGATTATCTTATTGCCAATGTTGCTATAAAGCAAAAAGAAAATTATACTTATTAGTAAAAGAGAAATAAGCCATATTCATCCAGCAAATATTCACCAGAGCTTGCTTCTGTCACTCTTACCGTTAGATCACATAATCGCCATGTTTCCTACTCATGTTCTTCTTCACTCTCTTTGATGCTTTCCTGATACCTTAGATCACTCATTTCTATAGGTAGTAATTTTCATAGAATTAACATGTAATACAAGGTCTTACCTTTGCTTTCAGGCATTATTTGCAAAGTATTTCATATGAAATAGTTACAAAGAAAGGTCAGAAAAGAAAAGTAGGGAGAAACAAAGTATTCCATGAATTATCAGATATCAATGGTGCTACTCACACCCTTTGATCCAGTAATTTCCACACAAGAATCAATCATAAACTCAAGCAATGACTTTGTTCTCAGTGTAACTATATGAAGATGGTAATATAGTAAAATAGCAAAATTTATAAAACAACCGAAATGTCCAACAATAAAGTGATTAGAAATAAAGTATGGTAGAATATTATTCTGTTGTTAAAAATGGTATCCTCAAATATTTTGAAAAGCAAGGCAAAACAAATTTATAAGTAGCATAATCCTACTTTTGGAATATATATATATATATATATATATTCAGGGGAAAAAAAGACTAAATGTAAATACACCAAAATGCTCTCAGGAATTTTCATTCAATGGTGGGGATAGTAGGTGATTTTAATCTTTCCCTTTGTTCTCCTGTGTACTTTCCAAATTCTCTATAATGAATATATACTACTTTCTTAAACAGATAAATAATAAGTACTATTCAAAATATAAATGTCAAAAATAAATATCATTATTTTGTGAAAAAAGTATAAAGTGTTCTACGCAGTTCTGTACTTTAGACCTCTGCAAGTCTCCTCTCGCAGAGAAAAAAAGGAAGCAAGTCACACTTGGCATTAGAGCACTCTCAAATCTCAGTTAACAAGGCAGGAAACGACCCTACCTTGTTGTAGTATTTCAGGACTCCTCTGTAGATATAGGCACGCACACTCTGAGGATAAATTTTGATGGCCTCATTACAATTCAAAATTGCTTTGGAGTATCTGCCTTTTAAACCATAGAAGGCTACTCGGCTTAAATATGCCTTTTCAGAGAAAGAGCAGAGGAAAGCAAGAATGGAAATTTTAGTAAAAGCGTCAATTCCCCCAACATCCTGAATAGTTTGAACAAATCCATGCCATCCCAAGGAAGATATAAAATATAGCCTTTTTCCCCAACTTTCTTTTAATTGAAAATATTTCAAATATATAGATAGATTGGAAAAAATAGTACAATGAAGATCATATGACCACCATCTAGATTCATTAATTATTATTTTGTAATACTTTTTGTATCTATTTTTTTCTGAATTATTTGAAAATAAGTTGTAGACATCATAATACTTCACCCCCAGTCTTTCCATTATGCAAACATTCTCCTACATAAGCACACTACCGCTACATATCTAAGAAAATTAATAGTTATTTCCCTAAAATCATCTAATATTTAGTCCATATTCAAATTTCATAGGCTTTTAAAATCAAGATCCAATTTAGTTTCATCTATTGAGTTTTGTGTTGTCTCTACAGTCTCTTAAAAGGCAGGAATAAATGTGATAGCAAAACAAGAAGAAAATAAAATTAATAACAGTATATAAAATTCTAATTATTTCTAGGTATAGTAAAATCCTAACAATACCTACAAACATCACAATTCAGAAAGCACCTTTACATATAAAATATCACTGTTGGAAATAAAACTTTTAGTTCAAAGGGAAATACAGATATATGGATTATCAAAACACAGTTGGCTAAAAATTAGGTATAAGCAACTGATTCTTGCTAACTAATAACAATGATATATAAAGGCTTGAATAGTTTTAGCAAATTTAACACAGTCTCCAAATCACTGTTGTTCATTTAAATACCTGGTAATGTTTTGGATTGATGGTAATTGCACGATTAAAATCCAGGACCGAGCCATCCTTGTGAAGTTTTACTTTACAAAGCCCACGTTGATAAAAGCCTTCTGCAAAGTCAGGATTTGCTTTCACAGCTTTTGTAAAACAATCAAAAGCCTAGGAAAGTATATTATTAAAAAGAAAATCATTTAGTGAGTAGAATATATTAACTTAAAATGTTAATAAATTTCAGTGTATAACAATTATTTAAAAGTTTTCACTTATTTTTGGTCCTTTTAAATACATTTTCTCAGTGAAATTTGTGGAGAAGACAAAGGTAATATAAACAAGTCAGGTTTATTACTATAATTTACAGGTTTCTTTACTCCTAAACTGATGTCTACATAATCCATGTTGTTAGATAATAATACTTTTGGAGGTGTAGTTTTAATTGTTATTCTTCATATTGTGTTACTTCAAAGAAATCACAGACACTACATTTATTTTCTATGAAGGCCCAAGAACCATAGCAGATACATAGTTATGACATTTCTGAACAATGGAACTCTAAAATTTTCCCCAACATTGTAAAGCAAATGTTGGCTTGCTTTGGTCCAAAAGGGCTAAAAACACAGAAAATATTTATAATTAATTTGATATTTATTGGAATTTCCTAATGTAACAACTCATCAAGTGTAACTCTTCTTCAAGTTTATGGAGATTCAAATATCAAACACCGCCCACCCCCACAGAGACTGGAATGGTGTGTGTGTGTGTGTGTGTGTGTGTGTGTGTGTATGTGTGTAGAGAGATTGAGTTATGGAATATCCAACATTAGCCACTGTAAAATATCAATTATATTACTTACTTATCACATCATTGACAACTTTAAAATGGAGAATTATGCAAAACAGCCAAATGTTGGATTAATACAAAGTAACTAAGTCAACTGGCTTTCAATGAATCTGACCATCCTAATAACCAGTTTCAATCTGATATGAATTGTTCAGTTGTCAATAAGAGAAACTGGTGTCCTACTCATGTTCCAGTTATTCTACATTACTCTGAAGCACTTAATTTAAAGTACTTAACAATTTAACAAGTAAATTCATGTTAATGTGATGAAAATATTCCACTATAATAATTTCTTACAGTTAGATTTATTGTTTTGGTGGGAAACACACATTAGTCTTTGGAATACTGTTGACAAACCAGTATCAAATAAAATGTATTGAGTAAATAAAATGATATAGCAGGTATTACAGGGTGTAGACTGATTGTAATAACCCAACCTTTATAAGAAACTTCGGTCTAGTCAATCACTGTATAGGTAGCCTTCAGAAACAGAACTGCATGCAAGCAATCAATTTCTAAAATTACAAATAACTGGGGCACCTGGGTGGCTTAGTCGGTTGAGCGTCCGACTTTCGCTTAGGTCATGATCTCGCGGTTCGTGGGTTCAAGCCCCGTGTCGGGCTCTGTGCTGACTGCCAGCCCAGAGCCTGGAGCCTATTTCGGAGTCTGTGTCTCCCTCTCTCTCTGACCCTCCCCTGCTCACGCTGTCTCTCTCTCTCTCTCTCTCTCTCTCCTAGAAATAAATTAAAAAAAAAAATCACAAATAACCTAGCTCCTAAATACACAAAATACCATTTGTACGTTGTCTTCCTCCATGTAACAAAGACCCAGGTTATACAGACAGTCTGCTGAAGCTGCTACGGCATTTGGTCCTTTATCAGAATGAGAAAAGATATCCAACGCCTTTTTAAATATTCTCATAGCTTCCTAGAATGATTTAAAAACAAAACACACACACACACACGGAAAGGAATGTTTCTTTCTAATATTTATTTAACATGACAGCCTTAAACATTAAAAGGAATTCTAAGCACACAGCCCTACTCTCATGTCACATGCCTGGAAAGACACCAGCCTTGTCGGTGCACCACCAGCTTAGGACCCAGGCGGGGAGTCTGATGGCAGGGAATCCCACACCAACGTGTCTCTCCTACAATCTGTTCCTTAAGCAGACTTATAGATGTGCACTTCTGCAACTATAATTTCTAAATTCTTAAGGCTATTTTCTTGTAGTATAAAATCAGCTTAAATTTGTAGACTAGTTTATGACCAGTTTTTTAGCGATTATCCTGAAAGAAATACTGGACAGTATTAGTAAAAGATTTCCAATGATAATATGTGATGTGGTTTTAATCAAACTTTATTTTGTCCTGTGGTGCTCTTAATGGGAATCCACTGGCACCAGAAAATAAACTAACATAAAATAATCACCCACTTAGGGGCACCTGGTTGGCTCAGTCAGTTAAGTGTCTGACTCCTGATTTCAGCTCAGGTCATGATCTCATATATCATGGGTTTGAGCCCCACATCAGGCTCTGCACTGTCAGCATGGATTCTGTGTGTGTGTGTGTGTGTGTGTGTGTGTGTCCCTCCCTCCCTCCCTCTCTCTCTCACTCCCTCTCAAAATGAATAAACTTGAAAATAAATCACCCATTTAAACTAGTCAAAATAGTTGAAATTTGTTAATGAAAAAAATTCAATTTTCCAGATAGAAATTACTTTTTATAATTAGCTAATAGATATATCTATATCTATATGGAAATACAAATACCTGTGATTCTTTAGACCATTTTCTTAATTATATTAAATTACTAAATAAACAATGAGATTTAGCTTGGATATGCTAAATGTCCTTTGTGCCCCCCACTTAAAGCATCTACTTCACATAAAACCTCCTCATTCTCAGCACATGATCTTGCCATAGAAAAAATACATCACCTTCTTTCTCCATTTCCCTCCGTTTTATTTTTCAATGCATCTATATATTCTTTCATTTCCATCTTTTTTCTCTTCTGTCTTTAAATGGTTTCTTTTCTTCTCCTTTTCAGAGCTAATTCCTCAAGCTGTGTCCTTGACCCCTACTCCTTCTACTCTGCCTGAACACAAGTTATTTCCTTCCTCTTCTGGATCACTGCCCTTTCACTGTGACTTTGAGTCCATAAAGTCTTCCATTCCATTTAAGTTAAAGGAAACACATCTTCACTTCCTCCTGCTTCCTCTCATAGCTAGCTGATGTCCTACCTGTCTCTTCACTATGAAAAGACTCCTGGAGAAGGTCTAGAGGGGCTCCCAAGTAAGGCACATTTACATTCTAAAAATAGTACTGCAGCTGTTGTGAGGATAAAAGCTCATAAGAGTGCAACACTGATGGTATCATTCTAGCAAAATAAAAATATGTTCTGGATTAAGATAATGACCATAGAAATGAAGAAAGGAAATAGAACTGAGAGATATTTAGAAAGAATCAAGAGAACATCACTGTTGATTGGATAGAAGAAGGCAATCAAAGGTAACTCCAGATTTCTATAGAGCAATAAGTGGGGGGGAGGAGGTTAAAGTAAATGTAAGAGGGGCGCCTGGGTGGCTCAGTCAGTGAAGCATCTGACTTCGGCTAAGGTAAGGATCTAACAGCTCATGAGTCTGGGCCCTGCACTGGGCTCTGCAGACAGCTCAGAGTCCAGAGCCTACTTCAGATTCTGCCTCCGTCTCTCTCTGCCCTTGCCCCATTTGCACACTATCTCTCTCTCTCCCCTTCTCTCTCAAATATAAATGAAAATTTTAAAAATTTTAAAAAAGTAAATGTCAGAATATTCCCAAATCAAGTTCAATACCATAAAGGTGTCAATTCACCCTAAAATAGTCTAGAGATTTAATGCAATTCAGTGAAAATTGTGACAGAGTTTTTAATGGATCTTAACAAGCTAAATTTAAGATTTATATAGAGAATAAAGGAATAATACAGGGAGGGGCCAAGATGGTGGAGCAGCATGGAAGTTCTTGGTTTGTCTCATGCCTGAAATACAGCTAGATCAGCACCAAACCATTTTTGACACCTAGAAAATTGATCTGAGGATTAACACTACAATCTGCATAACTTGGTCCTAGAACTCAGCAGGTATGTGGTACAGAGAGGTGAACATGGGGAGAGAGAATTCGCAGAGGGTAGGGAACTGTTTTTGTGGGGAGAGGACAGAAAAAGAGGGGGGGAGAGCAGGAAAAGCACTCACCTGGAAGTAGCTGTGGAGAGAGATGGAGTGGAAACACCCACAAGGGACTAAACAAGAAAGGGAGAAAGGAGAAAGAAGAGGGTTTCAAAGCCATTAGGACTCTATAAAACAGTGGAGAACATAGTCAGAATTCCACATTGCTATATCTGCTGGTGCTCTAGTGGGAAAGGCGAATCCCCAGGATTCACAGTGAGGTCCAAGAGGTCTGTAGACCACGTGGGAGAAGTAGTTCCGCTGCTAGGAGGGCATTTAGCAGAGGCTATATGGCCTCCCCAAAGGTAAGTTCCCCCCAGAACCTGGAGAACAGCCACATTTGCTGGTATTAAAATGAAGATGCCAGGGTGCAGTGAAACCTAGCACCAGCTGTGTTATGATTTACCATAATCTTTGAACCTCTGCAGCTGCACAGTCGCATGAACTTTTCTGGGGCAAGTGGCCACTTGGCCACAATCTCTGAACCTCTACAACAGTGGGATTGCAAGAACATTCCCAGTGGGGGGCAAGGGGAACAAGCCAGCATCTGGCCATTGCCCAGTGAGACCTTCCCCAGAAGGTTGGAGGGGGTCCAAACCACAGGGCTCTCAGAAACACAGCCCCATAAGAGACATAATTCAGGAGGGAGATGCTACCCGGCAGGCTGATGGCTTGGACACTGAGAGTGTAGAAACAGGAGAGGACAGAAGTGAGAGACAAAGGAACAGTGCTTGACTGCCACTCAGGTAGAGCACAGAGTTCTGATGCTAGAGACTGGAAAGCTGGGTGATGTCTTTTTCACCTCTCTCACGCATGCACATGCATGCACATGTGTACCCCACCAATCCATCCCAGTAAGCTAAGCAGTGCCACCTACTGGAGAATGGAGCCATTACACCAAGCCCAGTCCAACTGCACCAACCAAGTTCAGGCCCTAGAGGACCACCACAAGTTCTTTCCACCTGCTTAGTGTACACAATATAAAGTGCTTCCTACTTTGAATTCTAGGGGAAACTGTATGTAATTTCATTCCGATTTCATTCTGTTGGGTGGTCCATCTATTTGTCCTTTGATTTTTGTTTTTCTTTTGTTTTTCTTTTCTTATTCTTGGATACAGAAAGAGACAATTTCATTTTTATTTTCCGGGTTTTTAAAATTTTTAATGCTTTTTACTATATTTTTTATTTTATTTTAAAAAATTTTTTAAATGTTTCATTTATTTCTGAGAGAGAGAGTGAGGCAGCGTGAGCAGAGGAGGGTTAAAGAGAAAGGGAGACACAGAGTTGGAAGCAGGTTCCAGGCTCTGAGCTGTCAGCACAGAGAGCCTGACGCGGGACACGAACCAACGAACCATGAGATCATGACCCGAGCTGAAGTTGGACGCCTAGCTGACTGAGCCACCCAGGAGCCCCTATATATATTTTTATTTTTTATAAAATTTTAAATTCTATTTTACTTTCGTTTCATTTTATACTATTTTATTGTATAATTTATTTTAAATTTTAAATGTTTTCTTTTTTCCTCTTTTCTTTTCTTTCCCTTTTTTCTCTATCAAGCTTCGTTCAACAACCAAACCAAAACACACCTAGGCTTTAGCTTCCATTACTTGATTTTTTTGTGTGTGTGTTAGTTTTCAATTTTTAATTTTAATTGTTAATTTTAATCTTTCTTCTTCCTCCAAAATGACAAAGTGAAGAAATTCACCCCAAAAGAAAGAACAGGAAGTTGGGGCACCTGTGTGGCTAGATGGTTACATGTCTGACTTTGGCTCAGGTCATGATCTCACAGTTCACGGGTTTGATCCCTGCATCTGGCTCTGTGCTGACAGCTCAGAGCTTGGAGCCTACTCTGGACTCTGTCTCCCTCTTTCTCTGCCCCTCCCCTGCTCTTGGTCTGTTTCTCTCTCTCTCAAAAATAAATAAGTGTTGAAAAAAAAATTTTAAACAAAAAACAAAGAAAGAACAGGAAGAAATGACAGCTAGGGAGTTAACACAGATATAAGCAAGATGTCTGACCTAGAATTTGGAATCACAGTAATAAGAATACTAGCTTAGTTTGAAAAAAGCATAGAATCCTTTTTTTGTGGAAATAAGAGGTGAAATCTAGTCAGGACAAAATTTTAAATGCTATAACTGAGATGCAATCTTAAATGAATGCTACGTGGCAAGGATAGATGAAACAGAGCAACAAATCAGTGATATAGAAGACAAAATCATGGAGAATAATGACGCAGAAAAAAAGAGGAAAACTAAGGCAAAAGAGCACAATACAAGAATCAGAGAACTCAGTGACTTATTAAAAAGGAGTAACATCCAAATCACAGAAGCCCCAGAAGATGAAAAGAGAGAAAAAAGAGGAGAAGGTTTATGCAAGCAAATCATAGCAGAAAGTTTTCCTAACCTGGGGAAAAACACAGACATCAAAATCCAAGAAGCACAGAAAACTCCCAATAGATTCAACAAAAACCAACCATTAACAAGGTATATATCATAGTCAAATAACAAAATACACATACAAGGAAAGAATTATGAAAGCAGCAAGGGGAAAAATAGTCCTTAATCTATATGGGAAGACAGATCAAGTTTGCAACAGACCTATTCACAGAAAATTGGCAGGCCAGGAAGGAGTGGCAGGATGTATTTAACGTACTAAATCAAGAAAATATGTGACCAAGAATTCTTTATCCAGCAATGCTGTTATTCAAAATAGGAGAGATAAAAAGTTTCCCAGACAAACAAAACTAAAGGAATTCATGACCACTAAACCATCCCTGCAAGAAATTTTAAGAGGGACTCTCTGATAGGAGAAAAGATGAAACAAAACAAAAAAAGACCAAAACCGAAAAAGACCAGAGAACACCACCAGAAACTCCAACTCTACAGGCAACACAATAGCAGTAAATTTATATCTTTCAGTACTTACTCTAAATGAACTAAACACTCCAATCAAAAGACAGAGGGTATCAGAATGGATACAAAAACAAGATCCACCTATATGCTGCTTACAAGAGACCCATTTTAGGCTTAAAGATAATTTCAGATTGTAGGTAAAGGGATGGAGAACTATCAATCATGTTAATGGTCACCAAAAGAAAGCCAGAGTAGCCATACTTATATCAGACAATCTGGATTTTAAAATAAAAACTGTAACAAGAGATGAAGGGGCCTATTCATCAAGAATATCTAAAAATTGTAAACATTTATGTCCCTAGTGTGAAGACCCAAATATATAAATAAATTAATCACAAACATAAAGAAACTCATTGATAATAAGCATTTGACAAAATATAGCATCCCATTCCTGATAAGAATCCTCAAGATAGTAGAGATTGAAAGGTCATACCTCAAGATAATAAAAACTATATACAAAAGACCCACTGCTAATATCGTCTTCAATGGGGGAAAACTAGAGCTTTCCCCTTAAGGTCAGGAACATGACAGATATCCACTCTCACCACTGTTATTCAACATAGTATTGGAAGTCCTAGCCTCAGCAATCAGATAACACAAAGAAATGAAAGGCATCCAAATCAGCAAGGAAGAAGTCAAATTTTCACTTTTCGCAGACACGATACCTTATATGAAAAACTCAAAAAGATTCCACCATAAAACTCCTAGAACTGATCCATGAATTCAGCAAAGTTACAGGATATAAAATCAATGCTCAGATTTCGGTTACATTTTTATACACCAATAATGAAGCAGCAGAAAAATAAATCAATAAATAGATCCCATTTACAACTGCACCAAAAACCCTAAAATACCTAGAAATAAACCTAACCAAAGAGGTGAAAAATCTACGCTGAAAACTATAAAAAGCTTATGAAAGAAACTGAAGAAGACACACAAAAAAAGGAAAACTATTCCATGTTCATGGATTGGAAGAACAAATATTGTTAAAATGTTAATACTACACAAAGCAATCTACATATTCAATGCAATCCCATCAAAATAACACCAGCAATCTTGATAGAGCTAGAAAAAAAATCCTAAGTTTTTTATGGAACCGGAAAATACCCCAAACAGCCAAAGCAATCCTGAAAAAGAAAACCAGAGCTGGAGGCATCACAATCCCGGACTTCTACATGTATTACAAAGCTGTAATCATCAAAACAGCATGGTATTGGCACAAAAACAGACACCTAGATCAATGGAACAGAATAGAGAACCCAGAAATGGACCCACAAATGTATGGCCAACTCGTCTTTGACAGAGCAGGAAAGCATATCCAATGGAATAAAGACAGTCTCTTTAGCAAATGGTGATGGGAAAACTGGACAAACCACATGCAGAAGAATGAACCTGGACCACTTTCTTACACTGTACACAAAAATAAACTCAAAATGAATGAAAGACCTAAATGTAAGATAGGAAGCAACCAAAATCCCATAGAAGAAAGCAGGCAAAAAACCTCTTTTACCTCAGCTATAGCAACTTCTTACGCAACATGTCTCCAGAGACAAGGGAAATAAAAGCTAAAATGAACTATTGAGACCTTATCAATATAAAAACCTTGTGCATGGCAACATAAACATCAGCAAAACTAAAAGGCAACTGAAGGAATGGGAGAAGATATTTGCAAATGACATATTAGATAAAGGGTTAGTATCTAAAATCTATAAAGAACTTATCCAGCTCAACACCTGAAAAACAATCTGTTGAAGAAATGGGCAAAAGATATGAATAGACAC
Organism: Crocuta crocuta; assembly: GCF_008692635.1. NCBI lineage: Eukaryota > Metazoa > Chordata > Mammalia > Carnivora > Hyaenidae > Crocuta > Crocuta crocuta. Next base: position 1,507,855 of record NW_027530683.1, read on the forward strand.
TTTTCCAAAGGAGACATCCAGATGGCTAATAGACACATGAAAAAATACTGATCACTTATCATCAAGGAAATACAAATCAAAACCACAATGAGATACCACTTCACAACAGTCAGAATGGTTAACATTAACAACTCAGGCAATGACAGATACTGGTGAGGATGCAGAGAAAGAGGCACCCCTTAGCACTACTGGTAGGAATGCAAACTGGTGCAGCTGCTCTGGAAATAATATGGAGATTCCTCAAAAAGTTAAAAATAGAAGTAACCTATGAACCAGTAATTGCACTACTAGGTATTTATCAAAAGGATACAGGTATGCTATTTTGAAGGGAGACATGCACCCCAATGTTTATAGCAGTGCTATCTACAATAGCCAAAGGATGTAAAGAGCCCAAATGTCCATCAAAAGATGAATGGATAATGAAGATGTAGTATATATGCATACAATGAGTATTACTTGGCAATCAAACAGAACGAAATCTTGCCATTTGCAACCATGTGGACGGAAAAAAAAGTGTATTATGCTAAGCGAAATTAGAGAAATACAAATATCATATAACTTCACTCATATGTGAAATTTAAGATACAAAACATGAACATAAGGGAAGGAAAGCAAAAATAATATAAAAAGAGGGAGGGGGACAAAACATAAGAGGCTGTTAAATATAGAGAACAACAATCTGAGGGTTGCTGGAGAGGTTGGGGGTAGGGAGATGGGCTAAATGGGCGAGGGGCATTAAGGAAGACATTTCCTGGGGTGAGCACTGGGTGTTACATGAAGGGCCAGATTCTACTCTTGAAATCATTATTGCACTATATGCTAACTAACTTGGATGTAAATTTAAAAAATAATAATAATATAAAATAATAAATAAAATAAAATAGAAGAATAAAAGCCCAAGAATAACCAGTAATTTCTGAGAAAAGAATTATGCATAGGGACTAGCTCTACCAGATATCAAGAATTACAATAAAACTAAAGTAATTAAGACATTGTACTATTGGGCCAAGGATAGAAAAACTGACCAAAAGAAGAGAATAGAGAGCCAAAATCAGATCCACACATGCATGAAAACTTATGATAGACATACCACTTCAGATCTTTAGGTTAAGAGAACATTCCAATAAATGATACTAGAACATTTGAATATCCCTATAAGGAAAATTTAAACATTGCCACTATCTCACACTCAAAGAAATCAATTTAAGTTAGAGTAAGCTCTTTTATAGAAAAAGCAAAACTTAAACTTTTAGAAGAAAATACGGAAGAATATCTGTATGACCTTGGGAAAGGGAAAAACTTCTTAAACAAGAATTTTAAAAGTCACAACATAAAACAAAAAATAGATATATTCTACTCCATTAAAATTAAGAACCTCTGTAAAACCAGCCATAAATTACAAGAAGATACACAGCATACATGACAACCAACCAAGGATTAATCTACAGAACTTAATTTTTAATGCTTAAAGTCAATAGGAACAAGACAAACAAAAAATATGTGCAGAAAATTGACAGAACAGGAAATATGAGTGATTGACAAACATACAAGATGTTCAATCTGTGCTCAAAGAAATGTGAATTAAGACCACAATGAGGCATTAGTTTTTATCTGCTAAATTGACAAAAATAAAACCTGACAACCAATTACAGGAGAGGACAGAGATCAACAGGAACATTCATACATGACAGGTAAGAGCATAAATTGGTACAGCTTTATGTACAATGTCTCATTTTCTTGAAAGCTACATATTCAAATTCTATACCTTCCAGCAATTCCATTCATAGGAATATATCCCGGAAAACTACTCCACATGTTAACAGAAAACATGTAAAGGAATATTTATAACAGGTCCAGGCTTAAAAGGAAAAATAAATAAATAAAAAGAAATAACCCCAATGTTAATTAACCCAAGAAACAATAAATAAATGTTATAATCTAGTTTTGCAAAAAACTATGTATGCTGTCATGCTAAGCACAATACAAAAATTCTATTAATAGGTTTAATAAATGTTACATAAGACTTTTCACCTTGTTTCTCTTGGCTTTCATTTGGGCTTTTGCTAATAGAGTGTACATGGTGATCTCAGGCCTGTTCAAAGTGATCCCATCCAAGACCTGAATGGCCTTGTCATGGTTTTCACAAAATGAATAAATGAGCGCTTGCTGTATAGGACTCAACTCGATGAGACCTAAAAGGAAAATAAAGTTTAACAATACCCTTGGCAAGTAACTAGGATTTAGAATATAATTATTTTCAGGTAGTAAAGCAATTTAATAATTTATCTTTGTAATATGAATAAATCAATGTAACACTAAAATCTATTTACTACCAACAAACAATAAGACATTCCAATTACAAACAACAACAAAAAGAAAAAAATAAAAGTATAAACCCTGGCATCCCCTATAATAATATCTCAGAAAAGCCATTTCATCATGATCCATTCACTAGTTGATTTCATACATGTGAAACTGAAGATTTAAATTCTTAAAATCTATCTCTGATTAAGTATGCCTACCATGTTATCCATACTTGCCTATTAAAAACAGTATAAGCATTGTAGGAGATATTTATTTTAAAACTTAAGATAATTATAATCTTTTATTAATTATATTTACCTCTATTCATTTCCGCCACTTGATAAATAGTAAATTTTGCAAGATCATAACATTTCATCATAAGAAGATATTGTCCTCTGAAAGAAATAATACTTTTTAATTCTAAGTAGTTAAAAGTAATTTTTCTAAAAAAAATTCTTATAATTAGCTACTTAAAATTTTACAATTACAATACCTTTACTCATACTTATATATGTATGATGAAAACAATGTAAAAATTATAAACATTTTATGTAGTCTAAATAGACCAATTAGTATGCAGATGTGATGAGAAAACAATTTAGGAAAAGTGAAGCTGAAAGATAAATACTCAAATCTTTTTCCAATTATTTATATTTTAAATGTTATACTCTGAACCCACACCTACCATCATACTGAGTGGTGTAAAACTAAAACTTTCTTCTTCTAAGATCAGAAATAAGACAAGAATGCCCATTCTTGCCACTTTTATTCAACATAAAAGCCCTAGCCACAGCAGACAAGAAAAAGAAATCAAATTAGAAAAAAAAAAAAGAAGTGAAACTCCTACAATTTGAAGATGATATGATACTGTATAATCTATATAGTATCTATATATATAGTAAACCTTAAAGACTCCAAAAAAAATAACTATGATAACTAATAAATAAATTCATTAAAGTTGTAGGATACAAAATTAATATACAAAAATCTGTTATGTTCCTATACACTAATAATGATCTATCAGAAAGAGAAATGTTTTAATCCCATCTACAATTGCTTCAAAACGAATCAAATTCCTAAAAGCAAATTTAACCAAGGCGGTGAAATGAAAGATCTGTACTCTGAAACTTATAAGACATTGATAAAAGAAAAAGATGACACAAATAAATAGAAAGATATTCAGTGATTATAGATGGAAAAATTAGTATTATTAAAATGTCTATATAACCAAGGTACAATCAATCCATATCAAAATGCCAATGACTATTTTCATAAAACTAGAACAAAAATCCTAAAATTTGCATGAAAGCACAAAAGACCTCAAATAGCTAAAGCAATCGTGAGAAAGAACAAAGCTGGAAGTATCATGCTCCCTGATTTCAAATTATACTAAAAAGCTATAGTCATCAAAACAGTATGGCACTGGGATGAAACAGACAACATAGATAATATAGTCAATGGTATTATAGGTAGCTACAATTGTGATAAGCATAGAACAATGTATAAAGTTATTGAATCACAATGTTGCACATCTGAAACTCATGTATCATATGTGTCAACTATATTTCAACTTAAAAAAAAAGATGTGGTATATGTGTGCAATGGAATATTACTCAGCCATAAAAAGGTACAAAATCTTGTCATTTGTGACAACATGGATAGAGCTAAAAAATATTATACTAAGTGAAATAAGTCATATAAAGAAAGAAAAATACTCTATGATTTCACTTACATGTGGACTCTAAAAACAAAATGAGGGGCACCTGGGTGGCTCAGTCAACGAAACTTCTGACTTCAATTCATGATCTCTCTCTGTGCTGAAAGCTCAGAGCTTGGAGTCTGCTTTGGATTCTGTGTCTCCCTTTCTCTCTACCCCTCCCCAGCTCACTCTCTCTCTCTCTCAAATTAAATAAACATTTTAAAAAACAAACAAAAAATGAATAAGCAAACAAAACAAAAATACAGACTCATAAATACAGAGAACAATCTGGTCACCAGACGGAAGGGGGTTGACGGGGAGGGTTGAAATAGGTAAAGGAGATGAAGAAGTAGAAATTTCCAGTTATAAAATCAGTAAGTCACGGGGATAAAAAGTACAGCTTAGAGAATATAGTCAATGATATTATAATAACTTTGTATGGTGATAGATGGTAATTAGACTTATGTTGACCTTTTTGTAACATATAAATTAGGAATCACTATTGTATACTTATACTAGTGTACACCTGAAGCTAATATAATATTGTATGCTACCTATACTTTAACAAAAGTAAATAAATAAAACAAAATGTTATATTCCATTGCTAAGAAATTATTAAAAGACACAGTTCAAAGAACATAAAAAGAGGTAAGTATTTGCATAAATTAAAATGTGGTTCAACACTTAAAAGACAAAGCAAATCCTTATCAGAAAGCATTGTTCCAGTATATTTTTCTATGTTTATAAGTCAATTTACCATGTTAATGATTTATCAATACATTTTTGGTAGTGACAACTCATAACTTGCAATGGGTCCTATTATAGCATGCTCTACTGCATTTGAAATACAATTCAATGTGTCTTTTTTTTTTTTTCCACTGAATTAACTGAGGTTTATACTTGGTACCTCTGAACACCATCAAACTATTCAAAATATGTTACCTTACTTTAATGAGATATGTGATAATTATATAACCAGTAATCTAAGGAGGCCTCAAAGAATTTAAATACTAAACTGTTGTCTGGGTTTTACTGTTTATTTATTTTGAGAGAGGGAGTATGCATGTGG
>NW_027530683.1:1512962-1619449 GCF_008692635.1 Crocuta crocuta
CGGGGGGGGGGGGGGGCGGTGGACAGAGAAAGAGAGAGAGAGAGAATCCCAAGTAGGCCCCATGGTGTCAGCATAGAGCCCAACACAGGGCTCGATCTCATGAACCACGAGATCATGACCTGTGCCAAAATCAAGAGTTGGACACTTAACCAACTGAGCCACCAAGGCGCCCTGGGTTGTGTTTTGTTTTTTTTTTAATTCCCGTATAGTTAACATACAGTGTCCTACTAGTTTCAGGTGTACAATACAGTGATTCAAGAATTCCATATATTAGTCAGTGCTCATCAAGATAAGTGTACTCTTTAATCCCCTTCACCTATTTCCCTCATCCTCCCACCCACCTCCCCTCTGGTTACTCTCTGCTCTATAGTTAAGAGTCTGTTTTTTGATTTGTCTCCTTTTTCCCTTTTGTACGTTTTGGGTCTTAAATTCTACATGATTGAAATCATATTCTGACTGGCTGGTTTATTTTGCTTTGCATTATACCCTCTAGATCCATCCATGTTATTGCAAATGGTAAGATTACATTCTTTTATGGCTTAATAATATTCCACTGTGTATCTTCTTTATCCATTCACCTATCAATGGACACCTGGGCTGCCTCCTTAGTTTGGCTATTGTAAATAATGCTTCAATAAACATAGAGATGCATATATCCCTTCAAATTAATGTTTTTGTATTCTTTAGATAAATACCTAGTAGTGGATTACTGGATCCCAGGGTAGTTTAAACAGTTGTGTTTTGATCCAAGGATAGAGCAAAGGGTATGATCTGGTTAACTTATAATATAAATAATCTTAAAATTTAACAAATACAATAACTATAGCTGACTTGCTAGTTGAAAAGATGGCCATCTGCTGAGAAATTAAATGTAAAAAGAGGAGGACAGAAAGATCAAGAGGGAAGTAAAGATCCCAACAGCTAGCTCCTGTGCTAAGTGATGCCTAGAAGAACTCCATTTCTATGTTCGTACCTTATTATATATAATTGGATTCCATCTGGCTGAAGGTGGATGGCACGAGATAACTCTCTTACTGCCCTTTTCAATTTATGCAACTGTTGAGTGATAAACAGAAACTTTTCTTATAATAATACTGATTGTTTCCTTATTGATGCTTCCCTCCCACCCTTCAAGACAGAAATTTTGCAAGAACATCTTCTAATATACATGAGTTCTTTTGGTTTTGTTTGTTTGTTGTTTTTAAGAATCATCAAAGCAAATGGGATACAAAGTTTCTTAAAAACGTTTTAAAAAAGTTTTTAAAGTTAAAAAGTTTAAGAAGTTTTTTTAAAAAACTTTTTACTAAGCCTGCCCTGGGTCTTCTACCTCCACCATCAGGAAAGGAAGGGTGCTGAGTGGGACTCTAGTCACACAGGGTCCTGAAGTGTTGAGGATGGAGAACAAAGACTCTAGCTAACTCCCAGTAGACAAGCACTATGAGCAAGAAATAAACCTTTGTTATTTTAACACAGTGATTTTAAGTGTTTGGGGAGGAGGGGAAGGATTTGGGGTGTGTGTGTGTGTGTGTGTGTGTGTGTGTGTACACATTTAGCCACTCCACAAACTAGACTATCGGGGCTGAAACCAATATGACCAGAGAACTCGTAGAAGACGAGGCCAGAAAGGTAACAAGGAGCCAGTTTCTATGATTCTTAGAAGCCTTTGGCTTTTGTAGGATTTGACTTTTATTCTGATGCAAGGGAAGCTATTAAAGGGTTCTGGGCAAAATGAAATAATCTAACTTATGTTTTAACAGAATCACTATGGCTGCTGTGCTGAAAACCCTTCAAAAAGGAGTAAAGAACAGAACCAAGGAGACCAAGAGGTCCCTGAAGCAATCCTGGTGAGGAATGACAGTGTCTTGGACTGTCCATAAAATTATGGATGGTGTTTAACTTATTGTTATTTGTATGCATATATTACATGAAATAAATATATATTGTTTTTGTAATAAGGAAAAACATTGTTTTTTTAAATGAAAGACAAAATTCATACCTCATAAGTAAAGGGTTTATATATAGTTAATTATAATAACTACATCTACTTCATATTTATTGCTTAAAAATGCATTAGCCTCTGTAATGAACTGAAAACAAATATACTAATATACCAAACTTATATTGAACAACAGATATCCAGAAAATTAAAGCTTTTTTTAAAAAATCAAAGTTTTCAAAACTTAAATACCTTATGATAGGTTTCTGCTCTACAAATATAGCTTTGAATATATAAAGGATCGAGTCTAATAGCCTCAGAAAAATGCCAAATGGCTTCAACATAGTTATCCAAGTATAGCATATGTATGAGGCCGATATTTATGTAAGCCAAAATAACAGTTCTAAAAAAAATGAGAAAGCAAAATCTGGTTAGACAGTTTAATTATTTCAAATGTTTTCCAATTTTGAATGAACCTAGTGAAATATATACATCAATATATACCAGGGTGTTTTTTAAAATGTTTTACTAAAACAAAGTAAATCAGTTAGCTATTCACTTAAAAATTATAAACACCTTTATAATTGAGAATTAACATTTACAGAGTGTATGCTAGGAACAGAATTCCTGAACTCCCCAGTCCATCTTTATTCTTCCTTGATTTAATCTTAACTTATCCTGAATTACAAGTTTAGTTTTTCCCAATTTAAGTTTTCCCCTCAGGCAATGTTGTGTTCACCCTGAATAACAGAGAGAAACAGTAATATTCTCAGAGCTTGGGGTTAAAAATCTTTTCCACCGAAGTATTAACCCAGCTTCTTTTCTATATCAAACAAAAGCATTTTTTTCTCTCTTAGAATCAAAACATTTTCAATATAGAATTGATCTCAGAAATTACTTCGTTTGATGCCTCTATTTCAAAATGAGGAAACTACATATCCTATAGCCCAGCTTTGTTAGAAGCCTAGACCCTTTGTCTAAAAGACACCAAAGTTCTTACTGCCCATTTTTTGGTCTTTTTGCAACTGAAACTCTTTTCCTTCTGGCTCAAAAATATCCTAAAGAGAACTACTTTGGCCATTATGGAGCCATTCTCCATGACTTCCCCAAGTCAGTTTTAAAGTTTACCTTAGATAAAAGTAAACAGTCTGCTGGTTGGCATGGAATTGGGATTTTTTTTTTTTTACTTTTCTTATGCCTTCCATTTTAATGAATGCTTCTTTGAAAAGTACAGAAATTAATTAATTCTATGATTGAGAGCTTAGATTTCTGATTGGTGTGTGCAATTTTCAGTCTTTATTTCTTCCTGAACCTATGTTTTAATGGTATTGGTTTTTTCTTTTACTTTACTATGCAAAATGAAGTCAGAAATTCTAAATAGTTTCTTCCTGACGAGTCATATGTTATGCATAGAAATATATCAAGCAGAATATTTTCTCGTTATTTTAAAACTTGATGACAGTTTTTCATGAAGTTAACTTCAAGAAGCTCTAATCTGGGTATCCCCACACTGCTGTTAATAACTTTATGTTGTTATCTGTGAATTGGACTCATCTCAAATGCATTCAGTATCTAAAATTTGCAAAAGTATCTAAGGTACAGATGTTGGGAACAGGTCTTTTTTTTTTAATATTTTTAATGTATTTCTAGGAGAGAGAGAGAGAGAGACAGCGTGAGCAGGGGAGGGCCAAAGAGAGAGGGAATGACAGACTCTGAAAGAGGCTCCAGGCTCTGAGCTGGCAGTCAGCACAGAGCCCGACGCGGGGCTCGAACCCACGAACCGCAAGATCATGACCTAAGTGAAAGTCGGACGCTCAACTGAGTTAGCCACCCAGGCGCCCTGGGAACAGGTCTTATCTTGGGAGTAGTATTCTAATTCTAGGATGATTTTACAATTGTCTCATTTTACAAGGTTATTAATGATGAGGGGAAAGGGCTTTATCTTTTATTTTATTTTTTTCTTAACTTTATTCAAAAGTGAAATCAGTAAGAATGAAAAGGGAAACATACCTTTCTAAAGAAATAACAGTTTCAAAGTCACAGATTGCCAGCAACCAAAGCTTTAGATCTGCATAGAGTATGCCACGATGTAGGAAACAACCAAGATTCTCATAGCCATCATTTATGAGAGCTTAAAAATAACAACATATATCTTATTTGGGTTCTGAACAAAAATATCTGAATTGTATTTTAGTCTTTACCCTTCCCATTGCTTATTCTTACATTTTAACCTTATAAAACATATCTATGATAAGCGTACTTATTTGGTGAGCAAGAAATAGTATTCACATAAAAAATGTATTTGTTTATAAGGAACAATGTGGCTATCAAGGTTCACAAGTTCATTAAAAGTGGAGAAATCCTGATGGTAATCTAGGATAGTCCACTCAGTTCACAGATGAAGAGATTAAGGTGCAAAGGGGCTAGGTACCTCAACCACAGTCATGAAGCAAGTCAATGGCAAAGATGGAATCTAACTTCTGATTCACTTCAGCGGATTGCAGTCAGAAGGGCACCATTGCCCTTGAGGGGCTGTTAATTATCAGGAAGGCATTGCTTTTGGCCATAACACACGCTCTGATAAAACTCCAGAGAGGCACATGGCAGAGATCAGGCTGCTACACATAACCCAGGAAGGGCAGCTCTAAGAGACTACTCCAAGGTAAGTCAAACTTAGAGTCAGGCAGGCAACTTGACTATGTATGTTCTAAACAACAGGAATGTGGGGGGAAAAAAGAATCTTTTCTCAGTACTCCAGGTGTGTGTCTCTCATCTATAACCAGTCTAGAAGGTCATCTCATGTATCCCCACTTACTAACTTTCCCAAAAACATGTGAATTATATGGGTTTTCCTCAACATTTGATCCATGCTTTCTAAGCTTCTCAGGCCCATTCTGGCTAAGAAGGAAAAGTTTTGCCAAAAATGTACAAGTGCTTACAGTCTGGGACAAAAATATTCACAGTGCTAGATTTGGGAAAGTATATTTCGTTTAAGCAACGATGATACAGATAAAATAAATAATCACATGAAGGCACTCTGTTCCATTCACAGTATAATTGGCTAGCAAAGACAAAATCAGCTGCACTTTTGGTGGTTGCTCTAGTAAAATTAAAAATTCTTTCTAAGGAAAAAAATATTAGAGTAACTTAACTTCTCTGTGCCTGTTTTCTTATCAGGGATGAAAATAACTCCTGCCTCATAGCATTATTCTGAATATTAATTGAAACACTCCATATAAGCATTTAGAATAGTGTTTGGCAATTAGTAAAATATACAATAAATGTTAGATATTATTATTAGCTTGGAAAAATATCTTAAGGGTCCTTTTTGATTGTGGAAGATAAAACTCCTTAAGCTAGTCTACAGAAAATGAGTAAAACCATAATCAAGTTGGTTTGCTCTGAATAATTAAGTAACAAGGACTACATATTACTGTGATAGCCTAGAAAAGAGGGAGTGAGGAGCCCACAACTTGGAGAAGAGGGAAGTATGAGAAAAGAGGCTTTTAGAGATGACCAAGAAAGGAGTTTGGCCAGATGGCAGATGGACAGAGCTAACAGTGAGAAATAAACTTCAAGAAAAAGGGGTGTGCCTGACCTTCAAACTTAAATAGTTTCTGCTAACTTTATCCTCTGACTCCTAAGATACTCATTTTCTTAATGTTTATTTTACTTTTGAAAGAGAGCATGAGCAGGGGAGGGTAGGGGGAGAGGGAGACATAGAATCTGAAGCAGGCTTCAGGCTCTGAGCTATCCACAGAGGCCGAGGTGGGGCTCGAGCTCACAAACTGTGAGATTATGACCTGAGCCAAATCTAACACTTAACTGACTAAGCCACCCAGATGTCCAGAACCCTAAGACACTCATTAACAGTAACCACAAGAACTGTACAGATAAGCAAATATGAAGAATCAACCAACCATAGAGCAGAAATTAGGTGCAAAGATTATACAGAGAGTTAAACAAAATTTAACTTAGTCTTCCCTTCCAAAAGTCCATGGAAATAGAAGGGAGGGCACCGGAGGCTTCTCAGCACATAAGATAGACTCTGAGTTATTTTATTTGAATATTCATGGGACAGATGGCCTCAGAAGGCAATCATCTTATATTGCTTTCCTTCAGGAGCTATGTAATTCTCTTTGTAAGAGTCTGGTTGTCTCTTAATCTCTAGATACTGATACTGCCTCATCTAGAATGATGAGATTATAGCACTTTGCATTCAGGTGAGCAGTGTTGGTCTCTGGCTGGAATTATCCAATCACAATAGGTTAATTTATTCAGCTGGAGACTGTTTACTGAACACTTACTCAATGCCCAGAATTGTGCAAGGCATATTTATACACCAAGAATACACTGATACAGGGTAAAGTGGAAATGGATACTTTTACCTTTTGGCATCCTATTACTAAAGATTCTCAAAGCTCACTTTTATTTTAAGGGTTTAAAAACTCTGACTTTGACTAATCAATGGGCTAGGCCTATGGAGGAGGACACAGCGCACTAGGAAAATTCACTGCTGTTTTAGCAACCTGACTAGAAAATAGACCTGGATTTCCAGAAGTAACCTCATAACTCAATACAGAGAAAGGGATTTCTTTGATATGATATTCTCCCTTTGCCAAAGTTATACCCATATATGTAAGTACAAACATACTCACATTCACTAAAAGGGCATACTAGGAATACTTAAACCATTGTAGCTTGTGAATATATCTGAATATATATACTATATAAATATATCTTAATATATAACTACATAAAAAGATACATATTATATTAATCATTCCATATTAGTTATTCTACTCCATGAACTTCAGATCAAATTCCTACGCATGTGCAGTTGAAGGTGAAGTACCTGAAACACTGTAGTCCTGGAGTGCTCTAAAAGGGCTACTCTTTCTAAATAAGCAAGCTCTATAATACAGTGCTAACCAGTTATTAGGATCTATGTGAATTGCCACAGAAAAATCTTGAGTGGCTTGCTTATAAAATTGACGTTTAAAATATGCTCGTCCTCTGTATGTCCTACAAAAAGAAAAAAATTCATTTTAATACATACTGCAAAATACACATTTTCTCTTTTTCCCTCTACACCTAATTTTATATTTGAATAACAATTACTGATTATTTCCACTTGCTTCCCAAAGAAGGTTATTGATGATGTTAATAGCAAGAAGGATATGAACTTTTCTAAATAAATCAAATATATTTTATCATATATATAATTCTATGCTTATTAATAATATGCTAATTATATGCCTACTAATTTTATTACATTTCTTGCATTTATCAGAGAGGTGTATCAATAAAATACATATGAGATTTATTTATTTTTATTACTTATCGAGTACCCAAAATGTTAGGGTTTAATTTACATAAGATTCTTCTCTAGAAAAAACAACCCATTTTGAAGGAAATGGGCCTCGTGAATGGAGTTGTTAGGAGACTTTTCTATGACACTGAAAATACACCCTAATAAATGGGAGGCTGCTTCACAAGGATGAAAGTTATTATATCAATTGTGATTGGATTTTATCTCCATTAACTTCTGACTCCAATTTCAAAATTGTCACTAACCTACATCAATTCCTGAACATTCCATTTTCAATCATTTAGTACTGTAAAACAAATCAGCTTTTAGAAATAAAATAAGGCAATTAAGGAAAAACAGGAGGAACAAGCTAGTAGGTTACCTGCTTCAAAGAAGTTAAATCCATTTGGGAGGAGGGGGAGGGGATAAAGAGATGTTTAAGAAAGTTATATTATAAAACCAATGATAACTTGGAGAAGGTACATTGGCAGGCTGGTAACAAAGATCTTACAAAAGCACAAAGCATCCTGAGACTCATGATATTTTATCCTGCACCAAAATGTTTTTTGCCCCATCTTTAAGAAATGCCTTATTTATTTTCTAATAAATATAAGAATTTTATACTCATTTTTAAGTATTTCTGATTAATAAGAATATTCTTAATGATTTTGTAGCATATTATGTGACCCTGAACTTAAAATTTACAGAATAAACCTTTAGTAATATTTTTGCAGGATGCCATTGTCATGTCAATTCTTCAAACATACTGACTTTTCTATCTTTTCCTTACTTTGTTTCCACTGCTTCATTCTTCATGCCCTCCAGCAATATTTCCAGCAATTTTCTTTCCTTAGAATGTATTTTTTAAAATAATTTCAGGGGTGCCTGAGTGGCTCAGTCGGTTGAGCACCCAACTTCGGCTCAGGTCATGATCTCACGGTTTGTGGGTTCGAGCTGGCGTCGGGCTCTGTGCTGACAGCTAGCTTAGAGCCTGGAGCCTGCTTCGGATTCTGTATCTCTCTCTCTCTCTGACCCTCCCCTGCTCACGCTGTCTCTCTCTCTCTCAGAAATAAATAAAAAACATTAAAAAAATTTTTAATAAAAAATAATTTCAAAAACCACACCTAAAATAATTCTTACCTGGCTTGAGAATTTTGGGGATCTATATTTAATAAAGCTGTAAAATCCTGTATGGCTGAAATCCAGTTTTCATTTTCATAGTAAAACATCCCACGTTTCAGTAATGCATCTGCTCTTTTGGGATCATAAAAAATACACTACATGCAGGGGGTGGAGGACAGGCACAAAAACATCACAATAATGAAAAAAAAAACACAAGAAAAATATAAAATCTCATAGCAAATTAACTGGACTACAACTGTGTTTTTAACTTCAGATTATATAAATGCAAACTAATTTACCTAAACTTTCAAATTTGCTTTTAAAGGCCAGGTCTTTAGTAAGAATATTTATCATCAAATTTTAAACAGGAGAGGTTTTCTGAGACAGAGAGAAAACCCCCCAGCATATATAAGAAGCCAAAGCTTTTGTTCACTGAAATTGTTACTTTGCAAGTACAATCAATGTTCAACTAAAGTGGGGTTATATTAGATCACATCATTTATCACAATTAAAGATCATACATATTAGACCACATCAAGGCTGATTCAATCAAATCAAATATGTATTAATCTAGACCCTAAAATGCTGACCAGAAAGGAACTGGTATTGGTCTGGCTTATTCATTTCATACTGACATGCTAGGCAAGAATGAAAATGCTACATCACTGTATATTTAGTTGTAAACTTCTTGCCTATTGATAGTGGGGGAGGGAGGAAGACTACTGAGTATTTTTAAAATAGTAGGGAAAAAAAGAAAACCCTAAAGTTTTTAAGGCTTGTTTGACCTCAAGTGGCTGCATTAGTCAATTCGGGGAGGAAATGAACAGGAATAAATAATGTAATAATTTCATTATCTTCAAAAGAGATTTTTGATTACTTCTAATTTACAATACTCTCGAAACAAAAGAACGTCAAGTATGGGCTAACCATCATGGATTAAGAAAGAGGGCAGTTGGGAATATGGAAAGCTAAACTGTTTAAATAACTTCCAAATTTTCAATTGTACTAAGAATTAGAATTTAGAGTGAAGTCAGGAGATCACAGGTACAATTCTGCTGCAGTTGGAGTACTATTTTGCCTGACTCTAGCCTCAAATTACAGTTCAGCTAAAAGTTCACTTCTTCAAGGGAATTCCCAAATATTCCCCAATATAAATATATAACTAAACATATATTTACCCCTCCATCATCTGTATTTCCTTTATAGTTCTCATCGTAAATTGTACACATTTATGTATGTATTTATTGAATATCTACTGTAACCTAAAGGCTCCATAAGCAAGAAACAGGTCTGTTTCATTCACCAACATTTACCCACTACATTATACAGCACCTTAGTTGGTAAATATTTGTGAATGAATGAATGAGCCGGCAAGCACAGCTTCTTTAAGAGCAGATGTGTTTGCTATAGAAGAGAATCAGCCATGTCTCAAGAGTTAAGAGGTGGAAAATAACTTTCTCTCTTGTTTAAAGGGAAGAAGCAATTTTCTAAGGTTTCTTTAAGCACTGTTTCATGCTTTAAGAGGAGACAGCTAGTAAAGTCGTGCCTCCCCTCAACTCCCATTGAGTTGTCTCAATGCACCCATACCCAACTCTTTGACATAAATCCATTCATTCACTAATAATAAAAAAAATCATTGACATAGCATTAATATCAATTCCAGTAACGAGTGCTCTAGGTCCTAAGATACAATAAATTAGTTTTTATTATATAATATATGTGAAGGACTCTCAATGATTTGCTCTAATATTAGGAGAGTATCATAATCTATAATATATAAATGTCAACATTATATATGATAAAGCTTACTTTAGAAAAGTCATCAATGGCCAGTATTTTGTTTGCTATTTCATACATCTCCCCCCTCCTGAAATATATATCAGCATCCGTGGGCTTGCACTTAATTGCCTGAGTATAGTTTAGAATTGCTAAAGTAACATCTTGTCTTCCCCTGAAAATTTCTGCCTTTGACAAATATGCCTCTAAAGAAAATTAAAAAGGTAAAATTTAGTGTCACAGTCCTTTTATTAACTATGAAATTTTTAATCCCTCTCCCTCCAAAAATGTAGAATAATGTTTATTATACTTTCTTAACCATTAAGGTTTTTTTTCTATTTCAACAATGTAGATATTGTTCTCAAATGCTGAGAAGTACCCATTTATGCTTATAAGCATTTTTAATTTCAATTTGAAGTAACATAAATTACCTTTTACCTTTATGTATATCTAAAGTGTTTCATACTTTTTTAAAGATTATAGGAAAACAAAAATGTATGGACTTTTGCAGAAAATAAGCATAGATCAAAAAAACATTTATTAGGCTCAAGTTATATTCTAGGGATATGTTATACATGCTGGGGATACAAAGGTGAAGAGGACATCTTCTCATCTCCCAAAAGTTCCATGTTTAGTCATTCAGGCTGCTTAGAGGATGGTACATAAAGGCAAATGTATAGATTTCATTCAACCAAGAAGTCTTGAAATACTAAAACTCTTCAGAGATTTGTGGTCAAGAAAATTTGATTTATGAATCACTTCTGTAACTAAGATTTTTAAGTTCATATCCTTCTTGTGGGATGAACATTAAGGAACCAATTTATTGTAAATGTACACAAGGACATTAATTAACATTTCAAACCACGGTGAGTATTTTGAAAACACCAGAGGATCATACAAGTCCCAGATGTACAATATCAAGAATAAATTTAACTGTAAAAAGCCACAACCATTTTTGGAAACTTATATCTATTAACTTATATATCTTTATAACACCACTAAGTGACCAAAGCTTAGGTAAAGATATAAATAACTACAGGCACCTGGGTGGCTCAGTCTGTTCAATGTCCAACTTAGGCTCAGGTCATGATCTCATGGTTTTTGAGTTTGAGCCTCGCATCAGGCTCTGTACTGACAGCTGAGCCTGGAGCCTGCTTCGGATTCTATGTCTCCCTCTCTCTGCCCTTCCCTGCCCCTCATTTTCTCTCTCTCTTTGTCTCTCAAAAATAAATAAACATGTTTAAAAAAAGATAAATAACTGAACAGAAAACCCACCTGCATTATTCTTATTATATTTATTTATATAATTCAAATCATCCAAAGCTTCATTAATTTTGTCTTGGAAAAGATATATGAAATGTCGATGCCAATAGGCATTGAGAAACAAAGGCTCCAAGAAGATAGCCTAGAAAATAAATGTATAAATTCAATTAAAGTTGGTTTATTAAAGGAAGCTATCCCAACAAATGAATTTTTCAAATTCTATTGATTCCAATGACATTTTATGTGTATATTATAAAATGATACCTCCCAATCTGACAGACAAAATGTAGTGTTTTTCATATCAATCATTTGAAAATGTCAATGATTTTAATTTCATAATCCCACATGTATAACACAAATATTCATTGTTCAAAATTCTATTAGAAATTATTCCATAAATTCTTAGATACGGAGGAAGATTATATAACAGTATTAACATAAGTATCAATTATTAATATTTTGTTTTGATTAAACAAAACTTACTTCCTGTAGATCTTTCATGGCACTCTGCAATTTTCCCAGTTTCCTATAAATAGCTCCACGCCTACAATATGCAAATGCAGGATATTTTTCCTTATCATTTAATTCTTTAGTCAAGATCTCCACTTCAGATTCATAATATTTAGTGACTTCTGGAGGAAGACAAGACTTCAAAGAATCACTCAACTCTAGTTTCGGTAGTTCTTTCATTTCTTCAGACATGTCTTTTTGGATAGACATTTTAACTTTTTTGTGTGTGGTTGTCTTCTGATGTTTATGCTTAGAGAACATATCAAGAGCCCACGTTCGAGGGTCAGTATTTTCTGGAACTCCTCCCTTACTTTGGACAAATTCATCAAAATTTAAACAGAAAGGTAGACTGGGACACTGAAATTTACGTTCATATAATGGAACTCTGAGTAAACATTTCTTCTGTCCAGGAAGGATTCCATGAGATGTTGATCTAGTTATTAAAAGAGTGATTTTTAAATGATAGAAATACAATTATTTTTATAACCAATAAATCAACTCAGTTATACACAAAATTAGTTTCTCTATTGTTAAAATAAAATTAGATGCTATTTTTATGCAAACCAAGTTCTCCTGTTCATTCTTCAAAATTGTAACATCATATGAAGAATATATAGAAACTCTATAAAAGTTATGAAAGCAGAAGATTTTACCTAAAGATGTAGCCTTTTTAGAATACTGAAATAAGGGGTCATGCTCCTTTCAAGGTTAATTTACGCCCCTGCCCCCAACCAGAGAAATTACAATGAGGAACTGAGGAGGTAAAACTTGATGTGAGGAAGGAAATGCCATCCAAGAGTTTGGAGAGGACATGAACTTTAGGAAATGGGAAGAGGAAAAGATTTAACTACTCAGTATACAATCAAATTAATATCCCAGATTCACCCTTCTTTAGTAGACTATCAAATTAGAGAATACCTAATATGCTTTCAAATGCTACATTTGTAGTATTTTCCTCCTCAAATTCTCCATTTTCTAGAGTTTTCATTCAGTAACATTTAGCATATGATGGATAGTGTACTAGCCACATGAGTGAAAGTACATTCTATTGGAATAAAAAAGTATAAACCTCATCATTTCATAAATACTTACTGAGTTTATACTGTTAGAAAGACCTATTGTTAAACATTAGGGGACTTAAAAAGTCAGTATCCTTCTCTTTCCTTACATTATAACACTCTCCACTCCTCTCTACACTCGAGCACAAGCTGCCATCTCTCTTCTGACTAGAGTACAATCACTTCTTACTAGAAGGCTTCTATTCTTGCCCTTTGTCTAATCTGTTCTCCACCTGGAAGTCAGCATGCTTGCTTGTTTTTTTATTTTTTTTTAACAAATGTAAATCAGATCATGTTACTCCCTCCAAGAGTTTCTCCTAATAGCAAGAATGCAAATCAAGCTTTTCCTCATGGTCTACAAGAGTCTACATGATGGGGCCCAGGCATATATCTCTGATAACACTACTCTCTCTCCCAATTTTACAGCCATATCATCTGAGAGCAAGCCTCAAGGCTATTGCACTTTTCAGCACTTCTGAGTGGCTGGCTCTTTCTCAATTCATATTTCCTATCAAATGTTACCTTAGAAAGGCCTTCTGTGCCAGATGTGTTTGGTTTCTACCTCAACATTCATCCCTACCCTTGTCTACTTTGCCCTCTGACCTGGGGGACTTAATCTGTGTAGTCTATATTCATAAGATCCCTTGTTCTCGGTCTTCTAACTGGGTATGTCCAATTAGAAACCCCAAAGAGGAAAGGAGGAGAGTGAAGTCAAGGTATTTATTCCTCTGACACCCTTCTGAAGGGTTGCTTCAAACTGTCTATGATCCTCGACCAAAGATCACTACTTTTTTTTTTTTTTTAAGGAAACCCTTTCTCCACAATTCCTCTTCCAGGTTCCAGTAATCACTCCTAATTTTTTTGTCCTTTCAGACTTAGGGGAAGACAATGCTCTATTGTTTTTATCCATAGTATACTACATTATAATTTGTGGTTTCTTATGCCCTGATATTTTTGTAAATTTTCCTTTTATTGTATTTTCATAGAATTATCCTAAATTGAGAGAGCTGTTTACTACTGGTACCCTGACTGATAAAATAATTGGTACCTGGGGTAGACTCAGGAAATACACACACAGAAGGATCCCAGGATAAACTTCTTCCCAGGATAAAATAGGACAAAATAATTCATGGTATGTGGTGGTATCAAAGCTCCTCAAATTATCACCAGTGTTAGCAGGGGAGGGTGTTTAGGTAGAAGGCAAGGTAGTAGGAGATCAAGTAGCTACCACTTAGTCACTAGGACAACAGTAATGGTTATAAAAATTGTGGAATCATTTTACTTCTTACAGACCAAAAGAGAAGAACAGTACCTATTATTAAATGCCCAAATTCTCTAAACCTTGTATACCACGATAATGAAGCTACTAGAAAAGAAATAGGAAACTGATATAGGATGTGAACATTTGAGCAGGCATGAATAAGGCTGAGAATTTTGAATCTCCAAATTCCATTCATCTTCTCTTGACAGAAGAGACAGGCTGAGGGACTCAACCCTCTCCTGTATAAATATCTTTCGATGACTATCCTGAGATATTGCTTCATATGCTATATCAAATCTGATTCAAGGACTCCTCAAAATCACTCAGCTGGGATCCCCTGAACCCTCTTGTGGAGCTACAAAAACTATTGTCCCTCAGTCTCTTACATACCTCCTCCACATAGGTGGCCTTGGATGGGTGGCTGCTAGCCCTAGCCAGTGAAGCCTTGCTAGAGTTTCTTACCATTCTCTGAGTGATTCTCAAACTTTAGCATTAGTCATCTGGAAGACTTGTTAATGCAGATTTCTAGTGTAGATTTCTAGCTAGATTTGGTGGACAGAATTTTAACTCATGGAGATCTGTGGCAATAACTAAAAGACTGCAGGTCCTCAGGAAGTGAGCCTGCTAAGGTGTTCTTTGACTTACATAAATGAAAAACTTTTAGGTCTTCTTGGCATAAGCCTAACCAGCTATAAGTGGGATTTGCAACCTCTCATGCAGCTCTCAGACCTCAGCCAGTTCATATCCAAAACCTCTCACCTGACAGGAAGGCTAGCCCAGGTCCCTCTAAGGAAGGGTCTGGCAATGTGGCCCAGGTGTATTTAATGAAGTCTCCCCCCAATTTACCAAATATCTGGGAGAGAGGAAACACTCAAGCCTTCTCAGAATTATTAGGTACTTAACCCTAAACTTATGTTGATACCCATTGTGTATGCCACTGAAGTTCACAATCAAATTAGAGAATTCTGAAGGTCAAGTGATATAAAGAATCTTGGCCTGAAACCATCTAACAGAATCTAGTCAGACATCAACCCATCCTGTGATAATGTCCCTAGTTCCAGAATGTGTAGTCAGAATGAATCAACTTAATAACTCCATAAACTATACCATAAAGAATATAATAGTAGTAAGGATCAAGTAGAAATCTTTGGAACTGCTCCCATTCCATCCCATACCATCATCCACCAAGACAGCACACCAAAAGCAATACTAGGCCATCAGGGAAATTATAGATTAGTGGCACTAAGGAAAATATGTCACCCCCTGTTTGGGGTAGGGTGAGAATAAATTCTGCCTTTCTTGGGAATATAGCAGCAGCAAGATAGGCCCAAAAAATCAGGACGGGGACTCCAAAATCACTTTCAGGAGCTAGTCAAGTTTGGAAGTTTTGATAGTGGAAATGGAGACCATGGTCAGTTATTCTAAAAAGGGGACAGAAGGAGATGCATTTAGGAGAGCCAATAGCAAAAGGGCTGGTCTGAATCTCAATTCAAGCATGTTACTCAATCTTGGAAGACAGAACACTGGCAGAGATCCCAGGGACTAGTGATTCATAGAAGTCCAGGTAAGAGAGAAGGTAATGAGTATAAAGGAGTAAACGTGAACTGCGAGCCATCAACAAGCACATCTTACTGCAACAGTAAGCTGCTGAAGAAGGTCTCCGCTAGTCCCTTACTGGCTGGTCCACCAATATTGGGCTCAGAGACCAAAGCCAAGAGAAACTTCCAGAGAAATGATGAAGCTACAAAATTATTACACACACATAGCATCCTGCCATGACCTAGATGAGGGGCTAGGCAACAGGGGTAACCTATAGTAAAGAGACTGACAGAAAACCCATGGCTCTGGGTTTTTAATCAGCTGAAATGGACTTTGGCAGGAGTTACTTTCCACAGTCAAGCTTTGACTTGATATATGAGAACATACACTGTCTGCTTCTAACTATTTAAGGGAGTTAGCAAGAATGAGTATAATTAGACAAGCTTAAAGGTCAGATATACAATGGTAACAAGAAGGATAATTCTGTGTTAACCAAGTTAAGATTCGTGAAAAAAGATCTCAAACTATAGGATTAAGACTAGTTTCTCCATAAACTTGTTTTAAAATAACAATTATTTCACAGCTACACTTTTGTGCTGAATTAGGTTAAATAGATATGTTTTTAAAAAAGAAGTTAAGAAAGCTACTAATATGGTATCCTAGATAAATACTCCCATAGTTTGTTTTACTGCTTCCACCGACAGTCTCGTCCTATTACACTTGTTGGCAGTGTATACAAATTTCAATTCAGTTGTTAAAAGGCAAATAAATCTCTTTAAATGGTGAAACTTTATAATTAAAGTGATAAAGATTCATGAAGTAGTAAAATACCCTACCAAACTAGTGTTTCATATGTTTATATTCTTTATAGATATAGAAGACACTTAGGTCATGGCCAGAATGGTGCAGCATATTATCCTTTCTGGAATAGTAAAGATTCATATCCTTTGAAATCAGCAAAAGTATCAAAAATTTATAAGGAAATTTCTGTTTCTTACCAAAAACATTTGTCAACCTAGGAAAACCTATCTGAAGTCTTTCAAAGATGAGCTAACAAAACCAGTTCCACGTATTTGTTGCAGGGAAAACTCCAGCATAAGTAGCGTGCAGGGAACTCAGGACTTGGATGGCATCCTCCACTAGGACTGGTCTCTCTCTTACTCTGTCACTCACGCTTACAGAGATTGTTCCCAAGTCTTTTCAGGGACAATAAGCCACTACACCAAAACATCAACTATGTTTCAGAACCACCAAGTCTTTATAACAATAAAGTAAACAAAACAGTTATGATTCACTTAGCAACAGTAAAGTCTTTAGTTTTCGAATGGGCATACTAGTAATGAATCCTTTATCATCTGGGGCTATCTAAAGAAACAAAGCCCAGAGCTTTCTGCAGACTATTTTGCACAATACTTCAGTCATAACAAAGTTACGTCCTGAACACTTAAAAATGAGCATACCTGGAACTTCAGTTGTTGTCATCTCATGTCGTCGTACATTTTGAAACATGCTAGATAGTATTACCTCCGAGTAAGGAGAAAAATGATTTCTATGTGTTGATCCCTGAATAAGGGCTCACACAACATACAAAAAACAGTTTGTCTATCTAGATTTCTCAATTCATTAGTTCAAATTTGAAAACAGCTAAATCTCAGCAATCTATTTCAACTTTTGAATGGGTGACACTTATTTGGAGCAGGGTTGTTTTTGGTGTTAAATCACTTCAGAAAGATAACTTAGTAGATTTCATTTCTTTCCATTGAAAGATTTCATCAAATAAAATTGACTTAGTTTTACTTCATGTCCTTAATCATCTCCAACTTTAAATTACAGTTTAAATCAGTCATATAATTGTACTATTAAATATTCATATATTTAAAAGTAAGGGATTGTCCTATAGTTAAGGATTTAGCTTATTTTCATTGCTGAATAATAACAACTTCAGTTAGTGAAAATGTAAGCGTAAGGCACCAACTACAATACATTTCTTAAACTATGACAATTACTGATTAAATAAGACCTTTTAAGAACTTTTGGTGGCTTGGATAATTCATCATACACATTTGAAAGTTTACTGAGTTTCAATCTTTTCTTCCATTTCATCTTCTTTTTCTTGGGATAAACAATGTAACTTATGCCAGCTTTTCTAGATGCTTCAATGAGAGAGAGAGACATATCTCTCAAATTGCTTCTGTTCTGAATGTTATCTAAGTAAGTATCTATATTTTCTTTCACAGAGGTGGGTTTCTCAGTTTCAGTCATCCAATGCTCCAAGTGCTTTGCTTTCTGAAATATCAACTCTTTTATATTGCTTTGTATGTCATCCTTAATCTCTAATGGAGTTATGGTCTCCTCTTTCCTCAATTCAACTGCCGATTTTACTCTCTTAATTAGCAAGGAAACAAAGAAAGAACAATTTAAAATCAATTTAGTTGCTGTGTGTTTTAATTAATTCAGTTACAATTACTATTAATGTAGTTTGGTCACCTATTGAAAAATTTTAAATTGTATTCCTGATGTTTTTCAAAGTCAATGTATAAAGTTAATAGTAGGTTAGTTAAAGCAAAATACAATAATTTGGTAATGTGACATTTTTCTAGCTACATAAAAATAACACTATAAAGTAGGTATGCATTAACTGTGATTTCATATATTAATTAAAAGAAAATGTTTTTTACATACTGAAATAAAGTACAAACTCTACTTTTACAAGTAATGCCAAAAAATTGGTAGAATGGGTAAGAAATATTAAAATGACTTATCCTATAAAATCAACCTGAGTCGATTTTCTTTTCTTTTTTTTTTTTAAGAGACTGTTCTTTCTCTCTCTCTCTCTCTTTTTTTTTTTTTTTTTTTGGTTAGTTTTATTTATTTTTGGAAAGAGAGCTTGCATGCATGAGTGGGGAAGCGGCAGAAAGATAGGACAGAGAGAATCCCAACCAGACTCTGTGCTGTCAGTGGAGAGCTCAATGTGGGACCTGAACCCTGAAATCATGACCTGAGCTGAAATCAAGAGTCAGCTGCTTAACTTACTGAGACACCTAGGCACCTCAGTGAGTTAATTTTCAAAAGCACTTTAACAATACTGAATTTTTATACAGTAGTATTTAAGCATTCTTTACAAAAATTTTCAAGTCAATATTTACAAGCTTAAGAAACAGAATTCCTGGAGCACCCGGGGTGGCTCAGTTGGTTAAGTGTCTGACATCGGTTCAGGTCAGTTTGTGAGTCGGGGCCTCATGTCAGGCTCTGTGCTGACAGCTCAGAGCCTAGATCCTGCTCCGGATTCTGTGTCTCCCTCTCTCTCTGCCCCTCCCCCATTCATGCTCTGTCTTTCTCTCTCTCAAAATAAACAAACATTAAGAAAAATCTAAAAGGTAATAAAATTCCTCCAGTCTAATATTTAATTCTCAGAGAATCCACTTAACCTTTAATAATAATATCAATATTATAATATACTAAACTTGTAATAATTATGCATTAGTACTTGAAACTCTAACATAAATCTAATAAAAGAGATAAATACCAATTCTTTGATATAGAATTTCCAGTTTATTGAGCCATGCTCAATAAATTAATTGCATTTAAGTTTGTTAATAAATAATAATTTGTTATACAAATGTTTTTCTTTACAGTGAAGTTAGGCCCAAATTCGAAACATAAAAATTTCACACAAACTATACACTAAAGTACAATAGAGATATTGACACTGCACACTTACTATACTTCCCCCATCTCAAGAAACTATATGTAACTCCCTATATTAGAATAGAGAATAGGGTAATACATAAACTATAGAATATGTGTATGTACAATATAGGTATATATGAAAAAATATAGACATGTGTATGTATGTGATATATATATCAAGAAAACACAGTACTGAAAAAAAAAGTAGAACATAAGATGCCCCACTTGCTGATGAGATATGCAGTCAAATGCTCCACCCCTGAGCTACACCCCCATGCTGATGAGATATGAATTATACAGAGGCTCTATGTATCTCTGTCGGACACTCAGGAAGGAATCCTGAGAAATCTATAACTATAAAGTAGAGCTACCAGAATGGGTTTGGGGTTTTTTCATATCTTACTGAAGTATTATTAATATATAACATATGTAAATGTAGGTATACAATGTAATGATATGATACATGCGTATACTGTGAAATGATTATTACAATAAAGTTAGTTAATACTTTCATCCCCTGACAAAATTACCATTGTTTTTGTGTGGTGACAGCATTTAAGATCTACTTTCTTAACAACTTTCAAATATATACAGTATTGTTAGTTATAGTCACCAGCCTATACATTAGAACCCTAGAACTTACACATTTATAACTGGAATCTTGTACTCTCTGACCAACATCTCTTCAATCCTCTTTTTCCCACCCAGCCCCAATATCTACTCTATGTTTCTGTAAGTTCAGTTTTTTTAGATTCCTCATATAAGTGAAAACAGATAGTATTTATCTTTCTCTGTCATGTAGCATAATGTCCCAAGGTCCATCTATGTGTCACAAAAGGCAAATTTTCCTTATTTTTTACAGTTGATATGCCATTATTTATATGTTGTATGCACACACGTACAAGAAAAGAACACTGATGGCCAATATCCCTGATTAGTATACATGGAAAATTATCAAGGAAATACTAGCAAACTGAATTCAACAGCACATTAAAAGGATTATACAACATGATCATGTGGGATTTATCCCTCAGATGCAAAGGCAGTTCGATATATACAAATCAATAAATGTGACATATCACATTAACAGAATGAAAGATAAAGATTATATCTGTTTCAATAGATGTAAATAAAACATTTGACAAAATTCAACTTCATCTCATGATAAAAACTCTCAACAGATTTCGTATCATGAGGAACACACATCAACATAGTAAAGGCCATATATGACAAGCCTGCAGCTAATATCATGATCAACAGTAAAAGACTGAAAACTTTCATGCTAAGATCAGGAACAAGAAAAGAGTACTCATTCTTGCCACTTTTACTTAACAGAGTACTGGAAGTCTTAACCAAAGCAATTAGGAAAGAAAAATAGGCATCTAAATTAGAAAGAATGTAGTAAAACTGTCTCTATTTGCAGATGACATAATCACATATAGACAAAACTCTAAAGACTCTACCAAAGACTGTTAGGATTAATTAATAAATTTGGTAAAAATGTAGGTTACAAAATCAACAACACACAGAAATCAGTTGCATTTCTGTACACTAACAATGAATTATCTGAAAAAGAAATAAAAAATTCCACTTACAATAGCATCAAAAATAATAAAAATACTTAGGAATAAATTTATTCAAAGAGGTGAATGATCTGTATACTGAAAATTACAATACGATAATGAAAGAAATTGAAGAAGACACAAATAAGTGAAGGGTATCTCATGAATCAGAAAAACTAGTATTTTAAAATCTCCATACTACCAACGCCATTAATAGATTCAGTATAATCCCTATCAAAATTCCAATGTCACTTTTCACAAAAACAGAAAAAACAATCCTAAAGTTCATATGGAAACAGAAAAGAACCTGAATAGTCAAAGCATTCCTGAAAAAGAACAAAGGTGGAGTTTCACAATTCCAGATTTCAAAATTTATTAAGAAACAATAGTAATCAAAACAGTGTGGTACTGGCATAAAAACAAACATATAGACTAATGGAATAGAATCAAGTGCCCAGAAATATCCCATACATATATGGTCAGCTAATATTTGATAAAGAAGCCAAGAATACTCAATGAGGAATTGATAGTCTCTTCCATCAATTGTGCTAAGAAAACTAGATATTCATATGCAAAAGAATGAAACTTCCTATCTCACACTACTCACAAAAATTAACTAAAAATAAATTAAAGATTTCAATTTAAATTTCTTAAACTATAAAACAACTAGAAGTAAACATAGGGGAAAGCTATTTGATATTGGCCTTGGTAATGCTTGTTTTCAATATGATATTAAAAGTATAAGCAACAAAAGCAAAAATAAACAAGCTTCTGCACAGCAAAATAAAAAATCAGTAAAATGAAAAGCCAACCTACAAAATGGGAAAAAAATACTTGAAATCCATGTATCTGAAAAGGGGTTAATATCCAAAATATATAATAAACTCATAACTGAATAGCAACAACAAAAAAATCCAATTTAGAAAATGGGCAAAGCAACTGAATAGAGATTTTTCCAAAGGCATACAAATGGCCAATGGGTTCAACTGAATAGAGATTTTACCAAGGACATACAAATGGCCAATGGGTTCATAAAAAGATGTTCAACATCACTAACCATCAGAAAAATACAAGTCAAAACTACAACGAGATATCACCTCAAACCTGTTAGAATGCCTATTATAGGGAGGAGCTCCCATCCAAGATGGCAAAATAGGAAGACCTCCACAGAACTCACCTCCACAGAACACACCAAATTACACCTATTTACAGAACAATTCCTCCTGAGGAACTAAAGGCCAATGGATCAGCTATTGAACAATCAAAGATAGGGAATGACAAAAAAGAACAGCAACAGAGACAAAGACATGAAAACAAAGGGAACTCCCAACCCTTTTGCCTTAAACGGCAGTGTAGAGGGATAGTTCTGAGGAATTGGGAACATATTTGTCTTTCCTTAGACACAGAAAAAAAGCCACAGTTTAAAAGAGTGGCTAGTATATAAAGGAGAAAACACGGGACCTCTGCCAAATGGAGGAGAAACTTTGGGAAGCTCTCTAGGTCAGAGGAACTAGAGAACAACACAGCTTACATTTATTTCTTCTCCACTTTAAAAGCCTCTAGATAGGATCAGGGTCTGGATACCATAACTGGTAGGTCCAGTCATCACAGCAAGCGAATGACCTCAGCAAGCTCAGGATGTGCAAATCCATGCCAGCCTCCAGTGTGCCGGGGCACAGAAAACAAAGCCAAGGTTTAAAAGGGTCAAGGAGCTGCAGGACTGCTCTCTCCCCATTCACCTTGAAAGCCTAGCCCAGAACAGAGTCCGGCCCACAGTGAGCTTGCAACCTCAGCCAGTCTCAGGGTCTGCAATCCCAAGGTCTACAAGCCCACGCCAGTCCCTGTGGCACTAGGACAAAAAAAATAAACCAGGATTTTTGTTTTAGTTTTTTTATTTTTATTTTTTATTAATTTTTATTTTTAATTTGTCTTGTTTTGTTTTTATTTTTGTCCTTCTGGGGTTTCCTTCCTTCCTTCCTTCCTTCCTTCCTTCCTTCCTTCCTTCCTCCCTCCCTCCCTCCCTCCCTTCTTTCTTTCTTTTCTTTTTTAACATTTATTTACTTTTGAGAGACAGAGAGACAACGCACAAGCAGGGGAAGCAGGGGAAGGGCAGGGACAGAGAGGGAGGCACAGAATCTGAAGCAGGCTCCAGGCTCTGAGCTGTCAGCACAGAGCCCCACGCGAGGCTCAAACCCACAAACCGCGAGATCATAACCTGAGCCGAGTTGCACATTTAACCAACTGAGCCACCCAGGCACCATTTTGGGGTTTTTTTCTTTTCTTTTTTCTTCTTTTCCTTTCTTCCTTTTTTCCCTTCTTTTCTTTTTCTTTTTTTTTAATTTTACTTTTATTTTATTATTATTTTCTTCTTTCTGTAAAAAGCCACAGTTTAAAAGAGCAATTGGACTACACAGCCACAGCTACAGCCAGACAGCAAAAGTCACCAAGCACACACAGTTTGCACAGGGGACACCATACACAAGAGCGACCATTTCTTTAAGTTTAGGAGGAGTAGCCATTCCATCTACAAACAAATTCAGAAAGTCAAGCAAAATGGGGAAACAGGAATATGCTCCAAAAGAAAGAACAAGAAAAAAAACCTCAGAAAAATAAATGAAAGAGAGATAAGCAATATGCCTGATAAAGAATTTAAAGTAATGGTCATAAAGTACTCACTGGGATGGAGTGGAATAACTCAGTGAAACATTCAATAAAGAGATAGAAAATATTTTAAAAAATAATAATAACCAATCAGGATTGAAATATACAATAACAGAAATAAAAAACATACTAGAAGAAATCAACAGTAGATGAGAGGATGTAGAAGAATGTAACAGTGACCTGGAAGACAAGGTAATAAAAAGCACACAAGCTCAACAGTAAAATGAGAAAAGAATTTTTTAAATGAGGATAGATTAAGAGATCTCTTGGACAACCTCAAGTGAACAAATATTTGCATTACAGGGGTCCCAGAAGAAGAAAAGAAAGATAAAAATGTAGAAAACTTAATTGAAGAAATAATAACTGCAAAGTCCACTAAACTAGGGAAGGAGATAGATATCCAAGTCCAAGAAGCACAGAGTTCCAAGCAAGATGAACCCAAGGAGGCCCACACCACAGCACATAGTAATTAAAATGTTAAAGGTTAGGGGTGCCTGGGTGGCTCAATCGGTTAAGTGTATGACTTTGTCTCAGGTCATGATCCCACGGTTCGTGAATTCAAACCCCACGTCAGGCTCTGTGCTGATAGCTAAGAGCCTGGAGCCTGCTTCGGATTCTGTGTCTCCCCCTCTCTCTGCTCCTCTTCTGTTCTCTCTCTCTTTCTCTCTCTCTCTCTCAAAAATAAACAAACATTTTTAATAATAATAAAATGTCAAAGGTTAAAGATAAAGAGAAGATAAAAGCAGCAAAAAGAAACAAAAAGTTACCTATAAGAGAAAACGTATAAGGCTTTCAGCTGATTCTTCAGCAGAAACTTTGCAGGTCTAAAGGGAGTAACGTAATATAGTCAAAGAGCTGAAAGGAAGAAAACTTACAACCAAGAATACTCTACCCCCACAAAGTTGTCATTTAGATTTAAAGGAAAGATAAAGATTTTCCTAGACAAACAGAAGATAAAGGAGTTTATCACCACTAAGCTATCCTTACAAGAAATGTTAAAGGGACTTCTCTAAGTGGAAAAGAAATGGTCACAATTAGACATAAAAAAATTATTAATAAAAAGATGTAAACTATGAAAACGTATGTATAAAATATGGAGGAGGGAGTAAAAAGAGACAAGAAAAGGGGAAAAAGAAAAAAAGAATTTTTTTCTTTTTTGGTTTTTTTTTGTTTTCTTAGAATGTATTTGAACTTAAATGACCATCAAATATATATAGACTTCTGTGTACTTTGGATGTTACATACAAACCACATGGTAACGGCAAACCCAAAACCTATGATAGGTATACAAGAAATAAAGAGGTAGAATAGCTATTATAAAAAAGACAAGAGATATTAAGTGTTGGTATTGCTATGGCGAAAAGGGAACCCTTGTCCACTCTTGATAGGAATGTAAATTGGTGCAGCCACTATGGAAAACAGTATAGAAGTTGTTCAAAAAACTAAAAATAGAAGTACCATAAGATCTAATCCCACTTCTGGGCATATGAAATGAAATCAGGACCTTGAAGAGTTATCTTCACTCCTTATTCCTTGCAGCATTAGTCATAATAGCCAAGATATAGAAACAGTGTAGGTGTCCATCAATGGATGAATAGATAAGAAAATGTGATGTGCATATATGTGCATATATATAATGGGATATTATTCACCCATTAAAAAGGAAGTTCGGGGTGCTTCGGTGACTTAGTCAGTTGCGTCCAACTCTTGATTTCAGCTCAGGTCATGATCTCATGGTTTGTGGGATCAAGTCCCACACTGGGCTCAGTGCTGACAGTGTGAGGTCTGCTTAGGATACTCTTTCTCTATCCCTTACCCTTGCCCTCCCAAAATAAATAAATAAACTTTCAAAAAGGAAATTCTGACATTTGCAACAATATGAATGGGCCTTGAGAGCATTATGCTAAGTAAAATAAATAAATAACTCAGAAAGAAAAAGATAAATACTGTATAATCTCACTTATACATGGAATCTTAAAAACAACAACTCATAGATACACAAAATAGATTGGTGGTTGCCAGAGGCAAGGATTGGGTAATGGATAAAATGGGTGATGATGGTCAAAAGGTACAAAATTCCATTATAAAATAAATAAGTCCTGGGGATGTAATACAGCAGAGTTACTGTGGTTAAAATACTGTATTGTACATGGAGGAGGGCAGTTGTTGGGATGAGCGTTGGGTGTTATATGGAAACCAACTTGACAATAAACTATGAAAGAAAAACATTTTTTTAAATACTGTCTTGTATATTTAGAAGTTGCAAAAATAATTTTTTTAATGGGAGTGCCTGGGTGGCTCAGTCAGTTGAGCATCTGACTTCGGCTCTAGTCATGATCTCACAGTTTGTGGGTTCAAGCCCTGCATCGGGCTCTATGCTGACAGCTCAAAGCTTGAAGTCTGCTTCGGATTCTATGTCTCCCTCTCTCTCTGCCCGCCCCCCTGCTTGGACTCTGTCTCCTTCTCTCTTTCAAAATAATAAATAAACATTTAAAAAAATTTAAGCTTCCAAGAGAGTAGATCTTAAAAGTTCTTATCACATGAAAAAAATGTATCACCATGTTAGCTAAACTTGTTGTGGTGATCATTTTGCAATACATACAAATATTGAATTACAGTGTTGTATACTTGAAACTAATATAATGTTATATGTCAATTATATGCCAATAAAGAAATCCTAAGGATAGTGTGATTGTACAGGAATATAAAGCAGAGGAATCAAAAGGTCAGTAAGAAAAGAATATGTCAGAAATGACATAGGAAGCAGGCTTACATTAAGCAAGATACAAGCAAGTAACATGGAGGATCAAGATAGATTTCTAAGATTTCAGAGAGAAAAACAAAAGCTGAAGCTAAATATCAGTGCCACTGAGGGTAAGAACCAGCCACTCCAGGAGTGTCAGGGTGGCTGAGTCACTTAAGCATCCAGTTCTTGGTTTTCAGCTCAGGTCATGATCCTGTGGTTCCTGGGATCAAGCCCCACCATGGGCTCTAGGTGGACAGCATGAAGCCTGCTTGGGATTCTCTCTCTTCCCTCCTCCAGTGGTGCTTTGTCTCTCTCTCTTTCTCTCTCTCTGTCTCCCCCCCAACCCCACTCTCTCGTGTGCATGCTCTCTCTCTTTCTCAAAATAAATAAATACACTTAAAAAAAGAAGAACCAGCCACTCCAAAAGGCCTGTGCATCCTCAGTGCAAAGGAAAGTACATTGCATTTACTAATAGGGGTTGTGGGTTTAACTTCTAGCTCTGCCATTTATCACTTTCTGACCTTTGTTTTTCACACATAAAACAAGGATAATATCTGTCTCACCTTCCCTCTCTTGGGATACTGTGAAGCTTGAGACTAGACTGGACTAGTGTTCATGAAAATGCTTTAAAACGATGAGCCCAGTGCAAATGTTGGTCAATATCATTGGCTTGACTTATAATATACCAAGTCAAACTATGAACATGAGATACTTCCAAAAGCTTTTGAAAACCTTAAATTGGCAGCACCAATCACAATTTTACAGGGGCTACCAAATACACACTCAAATCCAAACTTTTAATCAACTCTGAATGAATCAACTGACTATACTATTTCAGGAAAACAAACAAAAAAGCATCAGTAGTGATTATTAATAGAAATACAAGCATTTATTCTGAATAATAAAGACTAAAAATCATACCTTTAATTGTGAAGATGGTATGCTGAAACATTTTTGGATATTCTGAAATGATGCAGATTTTCTTAGGAAAAGAAACTGAAATAATCAAATGACAAAAATGCATTGACTATAGATACTATTTGGTAAAGTAAAATATCATATGACAATTGACTAATGATAACTGCTCAGGTAAATTAATGAAATGCAGAAATACTAATTAAAATACACATTCTGACTGACTTTGAAGTCCCTGATTTCACAGAGAGGAGCAGAACTGAAGGTCCATCAGTTGATTTAGAAAAGTGCTTAATAATGGAAACTCTTATGTTTTTAAATTCAATGATACAACAAACACTTACCAAAGCTTTCTGGTTGATGTAAGGGGCACAAATGTGTATAACTGTGCCATAAATATGCTGAGCCATTGATCCCTTTAGCACTGAGGCTGCACTAGTAGGACCTGAAGCAGCTACTGTCATCATGAACAACCTCAACCTTCTACTCCACAGGACTATACAAATATCATCACTTACTTTGAGAGCTATTAAAATGAAAGAGTTGGGAAATTCTACTATACTAGATAGTGTGGAAAGTACCAAAAAAATGACATGTATCCTCAACCAATACAATAGTGGAAACATGAAGAAAAGAAAGAACTATAATCCAAAGCAGCTGTGGCACTGACTACAGATGGCATGAATGGATCTGGTGTAAAGAGAACACAGGATAGGGAGAAGTCAGTTCTGAAAGGGATGCGACCTGGATACACTGGCAGGAAGAGGGAGTGCAGGGCTTCCCTGTGAATGGTGACGACATTGCCATAGACTGAGGTGGAGTTGAGAACATGCCAGGGCAAGGGAACAGCCTAAACAAGCACAGAGAATGCAGCAGGGGAAGGGGGGAGGGGGGCGAGGTAAGAGTCTCCAAGGGCTCTGGTATGGGCAGAGTACCAGGTACATCCAGACCACATAAAAGCAGAAATATAATGGGAGGTAAGCTAGAAAGTCATGTTGAGGCCAGGTTATGAGGCATATTTGGTAGGTGGAGTTACTCAGTTTGAGACATGAGTGATACAATCCTACTTGATTTAACATAGCAGGTGGAGCACCTGGGTGGCTCAGTAGGTTAAGTGTCTGACTTTGGCTTGCGTCATGATGTCATGGTTCATGGGTTCTAGTCCTACTGTCAGGCTCTGTGCTGAGAGTTCAATCTAGAGCCTGCTTCAGATTCTGTGTCTCCTGATCTCTCCACCCCTCCTCTGCTCATGCTCTGGATCTCTCCTCCTCAAAAATAAATAAACATTTAAAATTTTTTTTAAAAATAAACTATGAGGCAGTAAGAGGATGGATTGGAAGAAGCAGCTACTAAAAATGGAATATCTGACAGGTAGGTATACACAGTGCTACTATAATAGTCTAGAAAGTACAAGTGGCACTCCAAACTAGATGGTGATATTCATTGGTTCAATTATTTTTTATGTGATGGTCACTGCTCTAGGTGATATGGATAAAACAGAGAAGAAGAATGGCATTAGCCCAGGCTGGTGAGGAATAAAATGATCAAACATACATACGGACAAATATTTAGTAAGTGCTATAAGGAAAATAACAAAAAATGATCTATATTAATTAGAAACATTATCCCCTCCAAAAAAAAAAAAAACACATATTACCTAACTGTATGAGAGATAAAGGAGGAGGCATAGACATATCTTTAATCTAGCTAACTGGCTAGAATGGGATTTGATTTGTCCAAGGCACCAAGACTTTCCACTATGTGCCATTAAGCATCCCAAGATATCATCAAGGGGAACAGAGGGCTGAAGGCACTAATGAGAGAAAACTAAAATTGTTTCTTTTGTCCCCCACAAAGTTCAGGACATCTATTAAACCAGTTATGTATACTTCATACCCTTCTTCTTCTCTTAGCTTCCCTCAATCATTATTTCTTTTCTACCCAATTGTGTATATTATTTAAGTAGTTTACTTGTATCCACTACAGTGATAATAATGCCATGAGGATGAGTCTAATCACCATTTAGAGAATTCAGTTTTACCGTTTCATGGCCATAACCAATTCCCCCATTTGGTCAAAACATTCACAAACATGTTTCTTTAATCATTTAAGACCGAGCCAAGAAGTGATAAATAAGTGTGAGACCAGAAATTGTCAAAAATTTAGGAAAATTCACAGCAGACATATTGCTATTGATTAGTAAATAACATCTTCTGAGTGTCACAAAGACAACACATTTGAAAAAGAGCAAAGGCACCAGTAATGAATCTTCTGAGATATTTCCCAGAGTGAGGAGGCACCAAGAAATAATTTCCAGAACTACTAGAAATCACATCTGAGCTGTAGCAAGATAAAGCAACTGATTCACAATTTAAAATAAAAATCATACATACCCTAGAACTTCTGGTATGCTGATTTAAAACGACACTTTCCTTGCTTTCAGATGAAAATTTTTCAATTAAAATTTTGCTTGCTTGAACACTCTGTTATAAAAAGATAACAGTTTTAAGTTATATAGTGGAATACTTTAAAAAGCCTATGATTACTGTTACATCACAGTACAACATTATTACCAAACATATGGAAAAGGTAGAAGTATAAAAAACGTTTACCAGAAACATATTAAAAGTCCAGCAACAGCCATAGTATTTGGCCAAAACCCACAATTTGGCTTCTGTCTTGGCTATTAGCTAAATGGATATTCTACCTTAGTTCTGGCATTACTAATCTTAGGAACAATCAATGATACCGTGATTTCATAGGTTAGCATTGAATCTATTTAGTACGTCAATATCAGAATTACGAATAAGACATTATTTGTATTTATTGTCAATATATGACTATTCTCTGTCAGATACAAGTTAGCATTCTAAATTTTTACTGGACTGGAAATCTCCTTAAATGCTTTACAATTCAAACTCTTTCCATTAACTAAGTTATATATGTATATTTATTGTTGTAAGGGTAAATTGCTATAATCATTACAATTATTATTAAATGTGTTATTCTTCTATATTATAAGCAGTGATTTGGATATATAGAAACAACTAGAAGATCAAAGCTTGACAGCCTGGTGTATTCACGATGAATTAAATCATACTGCTACTTTGCTGAAATTTTTAGGTCTCAAACAACTAACATTTCAAATTCAAAAAATATTTATTCAATAGGAAATTAGCTTTTAAAAGTACCAGGAAATTACCATTGAGAATGGAACAGATATGGAGAAGGCTATGGGTAATTTAGGAATCACCAGCATTGATGTTTATTCACCTTCTATTGTATTTTTCTAATACAGCTATAGCACAGTATAAGCTAAGAGAATTACTAACCATAGCAGAAGGATACTTGGTCACCATTACTCTTCAACAACAAACTATGTGATACACAAGAGACCTTGGAACTGTTTTGTCATATGCTTACATAAAATACGACAGAATAGCAGCTACTATCTACTTAAGAAAGTGCTTTTAATAATAACAAAAGACAAAAACCTTAATACTGTAATTTACAGATATCGAAACAGCAAAACTTACTAACAATAAATGGTTGATTTTTAAAAAGAGAACATGGTTCATATATTGGAACCTGCCAAGATATTGGCCAAACCAATGTATCTTGAGAGAGCAAATATTGCTTATATGACATCTGATGTAACTCCAGAGTTATTGCTCTACTCCAGAGTTATTGCTAAAACTGATATGTGTCCAATAGTAGCTGCAATGTAGATAGAAATGGAAACAGTTTTGCTGCCTTAAAAGTCAATTATGACTGCTTCTAATTATGGCAGGCTAGGTAATTCTGCTGAGGAAAACTAAGAAAGCTACTTATAATATGAAAAACACAATCTTCAAAGCATCAAAAAGCTAACATGATGATGAACAGATACTGGGCCAAAATCTAAGAAAAGACAAGAACCCGGAAAAGCCCAGTATTTATGACGCTTTTGTTCTCATGATGTTTGCCAAACCAGCTGTAAGTCTGAGCTAAAGAATGACAAATTCTTGGGGCAAGGGTGATAGCAATCAAAGCCCGGAACTTACCTAAGTTATGGAACTTGATTTATTTATATATATTTACATAAATGTAATACACTGTATAATATTGTACACATACAAAATATACAAGTATCCAAGGCTACAGGAGATGCTATATCCTCAGATTTAAAGTGAATAGAAGTACAGGTGCCTGGCGGGCTCAATCAGCAGAGAATGTGACTCTTAATCTCAGGGTCACCTTGAGTTCAAGCCTCACACTAGGCATGGAGCCTACTTAAATTAAATAAAATAAATTAAATAAATAAATAAATAAATAAATGTTTTTAAGCCTCTTTTTTAAGAAGACTGGTAGTAAATAACCTTTGACGGTAGGAGGATAAAAAAAAGAAAAGAGGGGCGCCTGAATGGCTTAGCCGGTTAAGCGTCCGACTTTCGCTTAGGTCATGATCTCGCGGTTGGTGGGTTCGAGCCCCGCGTCGGGCTCTGTGCTGACTGCCAGCTCAGAGCCTGGAGCCTGTTTCAGAGTCTGTCACTCCCTCTCTCTCTGACCCTCCCCTTCTCACGCTGTCTCTCTCTCTCTCTCCTAGAAATAAATAAAACATTAAAAAAATTTAAAAAAAAAAAAAAGAAAGAAAGAAAGAAAGAAAGGGGCGCCTGGGTGGCTCAGTCAGTTAAGCATCCGACTTCAGCTCAGGTCATGATCTCATGGTTCGTGGGTTCGAGCCCCGCATCAGGCTCTGTGCTGACAGCTAGCTCAGAGCCTGGAGCCTGCTTCAGATTCTGTGTCTCCCTCTGTCTCTGACCCTCCCCTGCTCATGCTGTCTCTATCTCTCTCTCAAAAATAAATAAAATATTAAAAAAAGAAAGAAAAGAAAAAAGAGAGGGATAATATATGGGTAAAATAGAAAAAGTATTCTATAATATATTAATAACAATGTTTTGAGAGTTTTAGAAGATAAATATCTAAAAATTTATTAAAGTAAAAACATATTAAGTCAAGAGGTGGTAATGAAATTGAAAGGTTTTAAAAGTCATTGAATTTCCTGGAAGAGTATAGAGATATTGATTAACATCAGATTTTGATAAATTAAAGATGTATATCAAGGGAAATCACTATAAGAAACAGTATATATACTTCCAAAATAAGGATGATAAAACACAATTTACCAAAATAGTTGTTTTTCTATGTAAAGTGGGTGTTCTGAGAATTTAATGAACGTCTGTAGTATACTGCCTACTGAAAAGTAAGTGCTCAGTTAACAATGTTCTTGGGTTGTTCAATGTTAATTATTTTGTCTGTCTGACAGGCCAGAAATATCTAACAGCTAGGAGATCCTACATTATAAATCTTGCTAAAAAAAAGTTAATGATTTGATACCTGTGTGAGTATAGTAATTTGAGACGTGGAGACTAAAGCAATTGTAACTGAAAACAAATGAGAAAAGACAAAATAATTAAACTCATTAAAAAAATTTTTTGGAAAGAAAAAATCTCAAAAATATGATTAGAAATGGGAAAGAAAGTGATGCAACATTAGTAATGAAGATTAACCATTAGAAATGGTTAAGCATCCACCACTTGATTTCAGCTCAGGTAATGATCTCATAGTCGGGAGCTCTGCGTTGGGCGTGAAGCCTGCTTGGAATTATCTCTCTCTCCCTACTCTCTGCTCTCTTTCTCCTTCTCTCTCTCAAAATAAATTAATAAACATTTTTTAAAAAATGAAGATTAAGACTGAAGAGACAATATATACAAACGCTACATATAATTTATACATTTCAATCAAACAGATTGCTTTCTGTAAGAATGAAATGACTTAAGAAAAAATACTTTAACATTGAACAACCCAAGAACAAGGAACCCTTGTACACTACTGGAGTGGATGCAAACTGGTGCAGCCACTATGGAAAACAGTATGGAGGTTTCTCAAAAAACTAAAAATAGAGGCATGCCTGGCTGGCTCAGTTGGTATAGCAGACAACACTTGATCTTGGGGTAGTAAGTTCAAGCCCCCAGTGGGTGTAGAGATTACTTTAAAAAATTGAAAATAGAATTACAATATGATCCAGTAATTGCACTACTGGACATTTACTCAAAGAATATGAAAATACTAATGCAGAAAGATATATGAACCTCTATGTTTAGTGCAGCATTATCCACAATAGCCAATATACAGAAACAGACCAAGTGTCCATCAACAAATGGATGGATAAAGAAAAGTGGTATGGTATGTACACACACACACACACACACACACACACACACACACACACACACTGGAATATTACACAGCCATAAAAAAGAAAAAGCTTGCCACTTGCAACAAGAATGGAGCTACAGAGCATAATGCTAAGTGAAATAAGTCAAAAAAGACAAATACCATATCCTTCCACTCATACATGAAATTTAAGAACCAAAAGAACAAAGGAAAAAAGAGAGAGACAAACCAAGAAACAGACTCTTAACTATAGAGAACTGATGATAACTGATAGAGCAGAGGTAGTTGGGGGGATGGGTGAAATAGGTAATGGAGATTAAAGAGTACGCTTATCATAATGAGCACTGAGTGACATACAGAATTGTTGAATCACTATATTTTACACTTGAAACTAATAAAATCCTGTTTGTTAACTATACTAGAATTAAAATAAAACATAAATAAAACAAACAAAAAACACTGAACAACACAAAAATTAGAAAAGAAAAACTTCTCTTTTTTCAATGATTTAAGCATATATTAATTCCAAAATTCTTTTGTACATGTTTGTGCAAACACATCTTAATGAAAGAAGATGCTACTTGAAAGCATGTTATATTCAGTGTAGTTTCAATGCAGTAATAACCATAGAACTTTTCTTTTTTTTATGTTTTTATTTAAACTCTAATTAGTTAACATAGAGTATAATATTATAGAAAAGAAAAAATTCTAATTGTCAAACAAATACTTTCCCAAACAGTTCAGATGTTTCCACTGAGTTCCTCCAAATTTTTATATTTATGCTATATCAATTTC
The DNA here is from genome assembly GCF_008692635.1 of Crocuta crocuta. Lineage (NCBI taxonomy): Eukaryota > Metazoa > Chordata > Mammalia > Carnivora > Hyaenidae > Crocuta > Crocuta crocuta. The sequence continues at coordinate 1,547,324 of NW_027530683.1, forward strand.
AGAACATTTTAAAAAATGAAATTCCACCCAATTAACTTTATAAAGCAAGAATAAACCTGATAGGAGAGTCCAACAAAGAAAAAAAGGCACTTCATATATATTTCACCATGAGTATACATTAAAAATAAAATTTGTCTAACAGAATTCAACATAATATTTCAGCATAATACACCATAAGCAAGTAACCTAAAAAATGTAAAGATGTTTCAATATTAACATTCAGAATAGGTCCAATATGAATGTGATTTCATCCCTGTCTTGGTTGCGGGGAAGCTAAGAGGTAAAATGATTATTTTTTTTAATGTTTTATTTATTTCTGAGAGAGAGAGAGACAGAGACAGCGTGAGCAGGGGAGGGTCCGAGAGAGAGGGAGACGCAGAATCTGAAACAAGCTCCAGGCTCTGAGCCAGCTGTCAGCACAGAGCCCGATAAAATGATTATTCTATTTCAAGTAACATCACATATGGACAAAGTTTTTAATGTAATTTTACCTCTGACTATTACACAAGAAGGGTAATATACCCTTCTTATGTTCTTCTCATGATTTCTTTAGTTTTTTGTTTTATCATGATCTGATATGAATTCTAGTAAGCTGCACTAAATCCCACACAAATAAAATAATCCTAAGTACTATTAAAAATTTATGCACAATAATGTTAATCACAGAATTGTTTTAAAAGGAAAAGAAATTAAAAGAAAGGAGAAAAGGAGGAAAAGGAGAAAGAAAAGAAGAGGAAGAATTTTTTTTAAGAATTTTTGATAATGAAAGAAAATGTACCAAACAGCAGGCAGTAATTGTCTTGAGGGAGAAGAATAATAGTTGAATTGGATTTACTTCTCTTGAGTTTTCTAATTTTTAAAATAATCAATATAACATAATATGAGAGCAAACAAACACTCTTTAAGGGAAGAAGAAAAAGAGTCATAATTGTATTGGGTGGTATTAAATTAACTAAAAGTGCACTTTAAAAAGTAAATGAAAATGACACAAAGATTTTTTAAACAACCCGAGTAATCATATATCTTAGAAACTCAGTCAAATAAAATATGTATTCAAAAAGAAAACAATCGGGGCTCCTGCGTGGCTCAGTTGGTTAAGCATCTGACTTCGGCTCAGGTCATGATCTCACAGTTTGTGAGTTTGAGCCCTGCATTAAGCTGTCTGCTATCAGCACAGAGTCAGCTTTGGATCTTCTTTCCACCTCTTTCTCTGTCCCTCCCCTGCCCGCACTCTCTCTCTTTCTCAAAAATAAACAAACATTACAAAAGAAAAAAAAAGCAAGCAGAATAATCTTTTTAACTGTCTAAAGTAACATGGATAAGTATAATACTATAATACCATCCAATCATTCTTAATTATGGCAACAGTTGTCTGACAATTTACATAGCAAATGTCAGGTAAAATTTAATGTCACAATCAATTATACAATTTAATTATTAAACAGTAAAAATAAGAGAGAAGAGTCATTCAGCATGCTACCTCATATTCTGGATATAGAATTTCCTTCATAACAGATACTGGAACAGAGAATTTGGGTGAAGTTGGATTCCAAAACAACTTCGTACATCCTGGATAAGCAGACACCTTTGAAAATAAAATAAAATAAAACAAATGATTTTTGGCATAAAAACCCAAACTCCTGTCAAAAGTGTTTCTAGTTGCCCAGATAATGAGTTGCTGTAATTTTTACATTAGCAGAAACGTAGAGTTGGCAATTCCAACAGATGCCAAGGATGTGGGCAAACTAGTAGAACCACACTGGAAGCAAACCGGCCGTTTCTAGTAAAATAGAAAATGTACATGCCACATGACCCAGCGATTTTCACTTCCCACTGTATACTCTAAGAAAATTCTTACACATGTGCATGAAGAGATATGTACAGGGTTGTTTATACAGCAAATGAAATAGCAAAGAACAAAACCCAGTCTACATGTCCATTAATAGAGAAGCAAATTAATAAAATATGGCATATTTATATAACACTATAAGACCAACCAAGCTAAAAAATTATAAACCATAGATAGATCTTAGAAGCATAGTGCTGACAGCAAAATAAGCAGCTTTTAGAAAGTATCATCTACATAAAAGTCTCTAGACCACACGGAACTATAGTATTTATTGTTTAGTGTCACATATACATCCAATAAAGTATAAAATCATGGACTAGAAAGATCGCAATTATAACTAACTGCCATAGGGTTAGGAGGAAGAGAAATATAATTAGAAAGAGGTACAAAGGGACTTATTATTTTTTTAATTTATTTTATTTTTTAAAATCTGAAACAATTATGACAAAAACTTAACACAAATTCTTGATAAAGTGTCACCAGGTGTATGTTAGTTTGGTTCCTATATTTGTTTGTTTATTCAAACTTTTTCAAAATAAAACTTAATGAGGCATAGGGGAATTTTTAGGGAAGTGAAACTATTCTGCATGATACTAGAAATGTGGCTATGTAACATGATGCATTTGTCAAAACCCACTGAACCCTTAGAGCACAAACAGTGAACCTTTGTGTACAGAAATTTTAAAAAATTATTTAGGGGAGAACATGGGTGGCTCAGTCAGTTAAGCATCTGACTCTTGATTTCAGCTCAGGTCATTTTCTCACAGTTCATGGGATTGAGCCCTGCTTTGGGCTCCATGCTGGACATGGAATCTACTTGGGATTCTCTCTTTTCCTCTACCCCTCTACCATGCTCATGCCCTCTCTCTCTCTCCTGTGTCCTCTCTCTCTCTCTCTCTCTCTCTCTCTCTGTCTCAAGGGAAGGGAAGGGAAGGAAAAAGGGAAGGAAAGGGAAGGAAAAAGGGAAGGAAAGGGAAGGGAAGGGAAGGGAAGGGAAGGGAAGGGAAGGGAAGGGAAGGGAAGGAAACTCATTTAGGAAATTAAGGGGATCCCAGGATGGAATGCAGAATATAACAAAACAATTTAACTGTATTATAAATATATGAAACAACCTCACTGAAGGGGGTTGGGGAAAAAATTGTTGACCTTAGTAACTTTGGAAATGAGTATAGTTTATACAAATAAAGGCAAAAGGTATTATACATAACACTGTACTTAGTTGATGAAATTGTATCCCACAGGAAATGGGTTAATAGTTCTGATACTTCTATACTGGAGTTGAACAGTTAAGTGAATGGATGGAAGATGGTAGCAGCCAGGGTTGTCCCTGTTGGATTAAGAGTTTAAAGAAAAGCAAGGGAGGAAGTTAGAATAATCATGTGATAGATTCAAGTTGGAGACATCAGTGTGACCCCATGTTTAGTTTAATTTAGACACAGACAGGGACATAAAGACACATTTACAGGAGTTAGTACAGCATACATATTTCCTTGCTGTGTCAGCTGAGAAGGCCTGGAAGCAATAATACCCCAGTAGCAACAAGCACACCTAATGTTTAGCTATTGTTTTCTAATTACGTTCTTCAATAAAGGGAACTGGGGCTGGTTGAAATGGCAGATTCTTAGAGTGCCTGGGTGGTTCAGCTGATTAAGCATCTGAAACTTGATTTTGGCTTCAGGTCATGGTCTTGCAGTTCATGAGATCAAGGTCCACATTGGGCTCTGCAGAGATAGCGCCAAGCCTGCTTGGAATTCTCTCTCTCCCTCCTTCTCTGCGTCTCCCTCGCTTGTGCTTTCTATCTGTCCATCTGTCTCCTTCTCAGATAAATAAATAAACATTAAAAAAAAAGAAATGGCTGATTCTATGGACTAGAGCAGGAAATATATAAGATGAGCCTGTTTTTTTAAAAAAAAGTGTTTTAAAAAATCCCACAATAATGGGGGATGGTGTCAAAGGGACATAGGAGCCAACTGAAGGAATTCTCAATAACCAAAGCTCAAAATGTCTTAATAAAATGCCAATATTAATAACAATAATAAAGTAGTATTAGATTATAACTCAAAGTACAACATAAATATCCATGAGTCATACTGATATAAATAATTGAATGAGTAAATAAATAAATGAGAAGAATAGACAATCTGTACAAATACAAATTAATGTTTTTATTATACTCTGGCCTCAAAGAGAGCATAGCTCTATATTTGTAAGTGTGAGCTGAACGTAAGTGGCTTCCTTCCAGAGTACAGTATGAAAATGGGGAAAAGGGGAAACCATACAATGAAGAAACTTGACAAAGTTTCTACCTCAGATGATTAAAGCTAACATCAACAGTCATAACACACGTTAATAATATGTACCTTTGATATAATGCAATCAAAATGGTGCTTTACCTTGGTTGTCTTTCTTCCAAAATTACACCAGGCAAATCCCAATGGAGGTACATTCTACAAAATACCTAACGACTTACTACCACTCCCCCAAAGTCTCATAAACTGTCACAGCCAAGAGCAAACTAACGTATATGACAAAGAAATATATTGTGGTATCCTGGATGAGATTCTGGAACAGAAAATGAATGTTATATAAAAACTAAAGAAGTCTGAATAAAATATGGACCTTAGTTAATAACAATGTATATATATACTGGTTCATGGTACTGTAAACTGTATTAGTTTGCCGAGGCTGCCATAACAAAGTACCACTGGTGGTTTAAACTAACAGAAATGTGTTCTCTCATTGTTCTGGAAACTAGAAGTCTAAAATCAAGGGGTGGCTATTTTCCAGGCTCCTTTGGAAGGCTCTAGGCAAGAATCCTTCCTTGCCTCTTCCTAACTTCTGGTGGTTGCCACCAGTCCCAGGCATTCCTTAGCTTGCAGATGCATCCTTCCAATCTCTACCTCCACTGCCAAATGGCCTTCTTCCCTGTGTGTCTGTGTGGTCAAAGGCATTTTCCTCTTATAAGGACCCTGTCTTATTGGATTTAGGGCCCACCCTGAATCCAGGATTCACCCCAGGATTCGGAATTATATTTGCAAAGATCCTACTTCCAAATAAGGTCACATTCACAGGTACTGTGGGTTAGGACGTGGACATATCTTGTTAGGGCCACTATTAACCCACTATTATCATATTATTAATGGGGGAAACAGGATGTGTAATATATGGGAAACCTCCATAGTGTCTTTGTAATTTTTTGTATTCTAAAACGATTCTACAAAATGAAGTTTATTATCAATAAATAATAAAAATTAAATCAAACAAAAAACTAAATTTATTTCAAAAAATAGTTGGAGGTATAAAAATTGATCAGGCATTTGTTACAAAACCTTGAAGAAAATGTGGTAAGATTTTAAAAATAATAACTGTTTGCATTGAATTATTAGTAATTATGTTTTCTTTAATGTTTCCATGGACTTTTAATAATATTTCATTGGACTATTATTCATTTTCCCAAAGATTTTTCACCAGAAAAATGAACTCAAATGATTTTAGAAACTCAACTCGCAAGCATCCCTGCAGCATTAACTATGAAACCTTAATAGTGACGTCTCCTAGAGGGTGGATGTTACAAAGACATTTTAGAATAAACGTCTAAGACCCAAACACAGTACATAAAGATCCACAATTATAAAGTGACACTGAGTCTTGACCACTTTTACTTCTAGTCAGATATACTTCAAAGACTCCATACACCTGATCACATTTCCTAGACCAACAGAGAAAAGCAGAGTTTTCAGGTGCCAGGTTAATTTGTCCTCCATAGGAATTCATAATCAAGTTTCTATCCCACTCATCCTCAAAATATAATTTAGGAGAAGAAAGGAGAAGAAAACTAATGCATTTACTCATATTTTTGCTTTAAATGCTTTTGTTCCTTCTAGATACTCCAAGGTTCTTCTTTTCATCAATTTTTTCCTAGTTAGAGAACTTCCTCTAGTCATTTTTAAGGGCAAATCTGCCAGCAACAAATTCTCTTAGTTTCCTTTCATCTAAAAATGTCTTGATTCCCTTTCATTCCCAACGGATATTTTCTCCGGATATAAGCTGATTTCTGGCCTCCATTGTTTCTGATGAGAAATCCACGGCCATTCAAATTGTTTTTCTCCTATAGGTAACATATTGTTTCTCTCTTGGTGCTTTCAAGGTTTTTTCTATGTCATTATTTCTCAGAAGTTTGACTACTGAGATTAGTATGAATTTCTTTAGTTTTTTCTTGCTTGGGGTTTGCTCAGGCTCCTAAATATGTTTGTTATTTTTTCCAAATTTGGAGTTTTTCAGCCATTATTTCTTCTTACACATTTTCAGTCACCTCTATCTCTTCTTTTTATTCTCCTTGCAGGACTGCAATAACACAAATGTTAGATCTTTTGTAATATACTCACAGGTCAAGGGACCTGTTCCCACAAGTCTGTAAAATTTTTTTCAGTCTATTTCTCTTTGTTGTTCAGACTGGATAAATTCTACTGTTCTATCTTCAACTTCACTGGTTCCTGCCTCCTCCATTCTATTTTTGAGCCCATCCACTAAGCTTTTTATTTCAGTTATTATGTTTTTAATCCTCAGATTTTTTGTTTCTTCCCTATATTTTCAATTTCTTTCCTAAGACTTTCTATTTCCTTTGTTTTATTTTGATTATTGAGGTACAATTGATATATAACATTATATTGTTTTCAGGTATACAATATAATGATTTGATATATTTGTATATGTTCCAAAATGATCACCACAATAAGTCTAGTTAACATTCGTCACCATATATAGTCACAGAATTTCTTTTCTTGTGAAAAGAAACTTAAGATCTACTCTCTTAGTAACATTCAAATATGCAATACAGTATAATTAACTATAGTCTTCCTGCTGTACATTATATCCCTACAACTTATTTACTTTAAAGCTAGCAGTTTGTAGCTTTTGATTCCCCTTACCCATTTCACCCACCTCCCCACCCTTCACCTCTGGCAACCACCAATCTGTTCTCTATATCTATGAGCTTGGTTTTTTGGAGTTTGGTGGGGAGGGTTGCTTTTAGATTCTACATATAAGCAGGATCATTTTTCTTTCTCTGTATGGCTTATTTCACTTAGCACAATGCCTTCAAGTTCCATCCATGTTGTCACAAATGGCAAGATTTCATTCTTGTTCATGGTTGAATAATCCTCTGTGTGTGTGTGTGTGTGTGTGTGTGCGCACACGTGTCTGTGTCACATTTTCTTTATCCATTCATCCATCAGTGGACACTTACATTGTTTCCATATCTTGGCTTTTATAAACAGTGTTGCAAGAAACATGGGGGTGGTTGCATATAACTTTTCAACTTAAGTGTTTTCATTTTCTTTGGACAAATATCCAGAAGTTGGGATTGTTTGATCATTTGGTAGTTCTATTTTTAATTTTTTAAGGAACCTGTTTTACACAGTGGCTGTAGCAACTTACAATCCTACTCAAAGAGCACAAGGATTCCCTATTCTCCACATCTTCATCAACACTTGTTATTTCTTGTCCTTTGGATGATAGCCACTCTAAAAGGTGTGAGGTGATATTTCATTGCGGTTTTGATTTGCATCTCCCTGATGATTAGTGATCTTTTTTTTTTTTAATATTTTTTATTTATTTATTTATTTCTAGGAGAGAGAGAGACAGCGTGTGCAGGGGAGGGTCAGAGAGAGAGGGAGTCACAGACTGAAACAGGCTCCAGGCTCTGAGCTGGCAGTCAGCACAGAGCCCGACGCGGGGCTCGAACCCACGAACCGCGAGATCATGACCTAAGCGAAAGTCGGACGCTTAACCGACTAAGCCACCCAGGCGCCCCTGATGATTAGTGATCTTGAGCATCTTTTCATGTAGCTGTAGGCCATCTGTATCTTTCCTGGAAAAATCTCTATTCAGATCCTCTGCCCATTTTTTAATTGAATTGTTTTTAAGTTGTATGAGTTTTTTATATATTTTAGATATTAATACCTTATCAGATATATTATTTATGAACATATTCTTCCAGTCTGTAGGAGATAGCTTCTTTTGCGGTACAGAAGATATTTAGCTTGATATACTCCTATTTGTTCACTTTTGATTCTGTTGCCTTTGCTTTTGGTGTCAAATCCAAAGAATCATTAATTACCAAGACCAATGTTAAGGAGCTTACCACCCGCTTTCTTCTGGGAGTTTTATGGTTTCAGATTTTACACTAAAGTCATTAATCCATTTTTAGTTAATTTTTGTGCACAGTGTAAGATAATGGTCTGGTTTCATTCTTTTGCGTGTGGCTGTCCAGCTTTCTTAACATCACTTATTGAAGAGATTGACCTTTTCCGACTGTATATTCTTGGCTCCTTTGTCATAAATTAATTGGCCATATACGTGTGGGTTTATTTCTAGGCTCTCTATTCTGCTCCATTGATATATGTGTCTGTTTTTAATGGAAATACCATATTGTTTTTTGTTTTTAAGTTTATTTATTTATTTTGAGTGGAGAGAAAGAGGGAGGAGAGAGAGAAAAATCACAAGCAGACTGCACACTGTCAGTGCAGAGCCCTATATGGGGCTCAAATTCATAAACCATGAGATCATGACCTGAGCTGAAGTCCAGTGCTTAACCAACTGAGCTACACAGGCACCAGTATTACCATACTGTTTTGATTACTATAACTTTAAAATACAGTTTGGAATCAGGGAGCATGATGCCTCGAGCTTTGTTCTTCCTTCTCAAGATTGCTTTGGCCATTCAGTATCTTTTGTGGTTCCTTACATGTTTCAGAACTGTTTATTCCAAGACTTATTATTGTCAAGACTCTTGATCTTATTTAATCTTTCTATTTTAGCTGGCACTCCACTAGGCTTCTTCTGATACCAGCACAGTGGGGAAGGGGAAGTGTGGTCATTACTGATAACTGGGGATAGAAGTCCAAGATCCCCATGTGGTTTCAAGTGACAACACGGAGGGGGATCTCTTTAACACTCTGATAAGATTAAAGCCCCAGCTCCACATTCAGTCTTCTTTGATACGCCCCTGGCAGGGGTGTAAGAGTGCCTCATTATACTCTGGCAAGAGTTGAGTTTCAATTTCCCAATAGGCTTTCAAGGGTAGTGGGTAGGGCCACTGTTTTTTCTTTGGTGTTTAACTGGAATAAAGCAGTTACTGTCTAAAAATTTTCTGTCCTTCAAGGTCTGCCCCTTTCTGGTTCTTTGGCTAAAGAAAGCAGACTTTTGTTGGAACTTTTTTTCCTTTGCCTATTTTTGTTTCTAGATTAACAGCTTTTTCAGTACCAAGTCTAGTATACATGAAGCAAAAAAGAAAACTCAAGGAACTAACTCATGACCATGTCATTTCTTGGGTGCCAATGTTTCTAGTTATGTGCCTTTCTCTCCACTTTAAAGACCCTTTTATGTGTCTAACATCCAGCAATTTTAGTTGTACTTAGCAGAAAGAATAAGAAAGAGTAAAGTACTTTTTCTCCACCTTTCCTAGAAGTATAGATCTTGCAATAACTTTCAAGAAACTATCACTTTAAGTTTTGGCATATTATCAAAGAAAAATATCCATAATTATGTTAAAAAATATTTTAAAATACTATTTTCCAACTACATATCTGTGTGAGACCAGAATTATCCTCATACTTTTCAACCAAAACAAGCAACCACAAAATTGAACACAGAAGCAGCCATGAGAATCCAGCTGTCTACCAGCAAGCTACACATTAAAAACATTGCAAAACATGTAAAGCAACCCTATTTTTCTCATTAAAATTTTGTTTTCAAAAATATAATTATTTTTCATAAAAAATGCATTTTATGTTAACATGTTATTTTATTAGTATTTTTTATTTCTTTTTAAATGTTTATTCATTTTTGAGAGACAGAGTGTGAGTGAGGGAGGAGCAGAAAGAGAGGGAGACACATAATCCAAAGTAGGCTCCAGGCTCTGAGCTGTCAGCACAGAGCCTGATGCGGGTCTAGAACTCATGGACCACACAATGAGATCATGACCTGAGCCAAAGTCGGACGTTTAACCAACTGAGCCATCCAGGTACCCCATTTGTGTTATTTTTAATAAATAAAAAATAAACATTCAGCATTTTCTCAGTTTTAATTCCCAACATTTGATTTTTGTTTGTTTGTTTTTCAAGTTTATTTATTTTTGAGAGGGAGGAAGAGAAAGCAAGCAGGGGAGGGGCACAGGGAGAGAGGGGGAAAAGAGGATCCAAAGCAAGCTCTGCACTGACAGCTTGATGCGGGGCTGGAACTCATGAACTGTGAGATCATGGCCTGAACTTGAAGTCAGACGCTGAACCAACTGAGCCACCCAGGTGCCCCAATTCCCAACATTTGTAAATGTCAATAGATATAACTCACATAAATAATTATTGAGGTCCTCAAAAATTCTTAAGATTATAAAAAGGGTCCAAAACCAAGAGGTTTGAGAGCTGTGAGGTAGAGAAAAGTATTATTAAAGTAAGCTCTTACTTCCTCTCCCAAGAGTTGTAGGTATGGTTTCTGAGCTCGCTGTCTACTTCCTTGTGCCAAATCAGGTAGTACCACTGGTGGTGTTGGAAGTCCTGCAACATATTCTTGATTATCATCCACAACAGGATGTCCCTGCAGTATTCTACAGTATGATAAAAACAATACATTGGTTTTTAAGTCACTGAGGAGTCTCACTTCTTATCTCTGCTGAAATAAACACAATGACATTAGATATCTGTAATAAGCAGAAATTGTGCAGAAGTCAGATCATCAGTAATGGGAAATAATTCAAAATAATTTTTCTGTGGTTCTGTATATATTTTAAAAGTAACCTTCACGATGGTTTTACTGTATTGGAATAATAAATTCATCCTGTAAAAGCCTGATTACAAAAGAGGTAAAAAGGTCTCTACCTTCTGATTGTTAACTGGCTCCCCACTCCAAGCCCACAGGAAATGGTCTCATTTCTTAGAATGAGGTAAAGTGGGGGCGCCTGGGTGGCTCAGTCGGTTAAGCGTCCGACTTTCGCTTAGGTCATGATCTCGCGCTTCGTGGGTTCGTGCCCCACATCGGGCTCTGTGCTAACTGCCAGCTCAGAGCCTGGAGCCTGTTTCAGTCTGTGACTCCCTCTCTCTCTGACCCTCCCCTGCTCACGCTGTCTCTCTCTCTCTCCTAGAAATAAGTAAAAAACATTGAAAAAAAAAAAAAGAATGAGGTAAAGTGTCAGCCCAAGAACTGCCTTCTCACGTTAAAGTTGTCTCTTTTGATTTACATCTTGCCAGGATGAACAAAAAATCTATGGCATTAAGTCTTCCCTTCTAGGCTACAAACTACATATATATATATGGTAAAAAATTATAAACAAAAGTCTTAATTAAGTCAAAGAAACAAGCTAAATGAAAATTTGAAGGCAAGATGTGTCACTAATGACTAATTTATGGACTGCTTAAAAATACTTTAATTTTGTATTAATTAGTACTAATTTTTATAATTACTGTAAAATAACTATAAAATGAATATAAAATGAGCCTGCACAGACTATAACTATATCAATTTTACATGGAAGTACTTAGAGCCAATGTTCTAATTTTTTGATATTATATGAATAGGCAATCACTTTATGAGTCATCAAATATGAAGATTACAAGTTCACAAACCACCCAATTCATTTTAGTTACTTAATAATATAATATGTTGAAACCTTCAGACTCTATCATACCAGCTCTTAAAAAAACAGGTACACCCAAAGCTAGCCTCATGGAGATAGGGCTTGGCAAAGCAGAGTCATGGAGAAAAGCCTGGTATCTCAACTAGTCAAATATTTGAATTCAAAGAGAAGATAAAGTTCAACTGCCAATATGGTGAATATTGGTTGACTGCCACTCAACACCCAATTTTCCTCCTTCTAATGTGCTTTCCTGAACTACAGAGGATGAAGAGGTAAAACTCTCTTGCAGCCAGTGTCCTAGATGTGAGTTAGGACCCACTAATAAGATGCACTCAACATACAATTTGGAAAGCAGAAGGTTCTGATGTTTTTGTTAGTAGTCATGGCAACACTGAGTTCTACTGTAGCAGTATTTCAGTTAATAGTACTTCGTTTGCAGGGTGCTTTTTGGTTTTGGGGGGGTGCAGTGGTCATCAGTGAGCATATCAAACAGACATACTGTGGTTTTAGAGTCAAAAGCTATAACAGTGGAGGCCACCAGATCCCTGAATCACAGCAAAGGTGGTAGGTTGCCAGTACTGGCTTCCAGATTTACTACCTTCCTGACCATGGAGAAGCAGCAGCTCCCTTAGCAGCCATTTAAGCATGCTGTGCGCCATCTCCCATCTCCAGAAACCCTCCCTGCCTACAGCCCACTTTCCCAATCTTTCCATTGGTTTTATAAGCATTGAATTCTAATTACTAACTCTTTTTTTGCTTAAAATAACAAAAAATATTTGTTTTCTTCAACTGAATCCTGAATAATATGCATAGAAATAACAAAGAACAGGGTGAAGTCTATTGGCTGCAATACTGAGCCAAGAGACTACATATATCAAGATCAGTAAAGTATTTCTAAGATCACGAAGGACAGGTGTGACATAAGAAGCCACCTTAAGGCAATGCTGTATTTTTATCTAGCTCTAAACCAAAAACAGGTAGAAATTCCCAACTTACTGCCTTTTCACATTCCAAATGTGCACTAACGGAACTGACATTCTGGTTCGTGGGAAGGAAAATGAAAGAAGTAGACATGTATAGAGGATCTAAGTGAAAGGCTATCCAAGATTAGCAACTGTTCCTGTCTGACAAAGATGAATCAATTACTTGGAAATCTTTCTCCAGACTTTCCCTTCTTCCTTCTTTATGTCCAGAGAGAAGAGCTAATCCTTTCTAGAAGTTCTCTCTTTTGGACAACTCCGTTTCAAACTGAAAATCTCTTCATATCCAATCTCTCCCTCATTCCCAGCAGTAATTACTGGTTCTGCTCCAGTAATTACTGGTTCTTTCATGGTGTCCCTCCTGTCCACTGCATTTTCTCTCATCTGAGTCCTATGATATCATCTTTGCTGGCCCCTCACCTCTAGACCTTCCCTCCCCCAATCCATACTATATACCCTGACTTACTACCGTATCTACCTTACTAGATACCCTGCCAGAGGTGTCATCACTCACCCCCTTTCCAAATACTTTAATGACTACACGCACTGTATAGACCCAAGCTCCTGGGCCTCACATTCAGGGTCCTCCGCAGTCTGGATACCATCTACTTGTCGATCCTACCGCCCTCCCCTAACTCCTGGCCCAACCTAATTCACTATGCAAAAGGTGCCCAAGGTGCCGAAATTACTTAGGGACAATAGGGAAGACTGGCAAACCAAATTACAATACAGTGTGGCTATGAAAATAATGAAGGACTTTCAGACTGCAACTCCCTCGCTGAAACCTTTATAGATCCCCCTCTACCCAGTCAAAATTTATCTTTGCTTCCCTAGTTTTTCTGCTGCATTTGATCAGATCTTTCATGGTAGAATATACTATTTTTTATTCTTTGTATCTTTTTCACAGTAGACATAGACTAGTTGGAAGAGAAAAGTGATTCTTACTCATTTTCTATCTTCTGTGATGCAAACGCAGTACATACTGAATACATATTGTTGTATTTTGGCTCAGCAAGAAAAGTCTCACAGCCAAAGCCAGTCCTAGACTCTGTCCCAGGGAACTGAGAATCACAGGTAGCATGATGTATCGCAGTGATTCTCAAAGCACGGTCCCTAGCCAGCATCATTAAAATCACATACAAACTTGCTAGAAAATGCAAATTCCTGACCCCCCCCCCCCCATTATACCTAACAAATCAGAATCTCAGGGTAGGACCCAGTCATCTGTTTTAACTAGCCCTGCAGATGATCCTGATGTACACTGTAAACCACTAATGTACTACAATCTTTCCTAAAACATCCTGATTATAAGAATATCCTGGGATGGGCGCCTGGGTGGCTTAGTCAGTTAAGCTTCCGACTTTCGCTTAGGTCATGATCTCGCGGTTCGTGGGTTCGAGCCCCGCGTCGGGCTCTGTGCTGACTGCCAGCTCAGAGCCTGGAGCCTATTTCAGCGTCTGTATCTCCCTCTCTCTCTGACCCTCCCCTTCTCATGCTGTCTCTCTCTCTCTCTCCTAGAAATAAATAAAACATTAAAAAAAAAAAAAGAATATCTTGTGAGCTTGTCAAATCTATAGCTTCCCAGATCCCTCCTCTAGAGATTCTAATTCACAAGTGGGGTAGGTCGCTTTTCCCTCCTAGGTCTCAGTTTCTTCATCTGTCCATAGCAACAGCGATCAGGTCTTTCAGGGTCTAATGCCTAGAAATAATATATATGAGAGATGGCACATAGTATATGTTCAATTATTAAGTAATTGTAAGTGATGGGTATTCAATTATTATTGCTATTATCATTGAGGATATTAAATGAAGGAAATGTGCCCACCTCTCAGAGTGAGTTATGTTTCTTTTCTTGTCCCCCATGGGCCAGTGATATAAAATATATTTCTTATTGTAGGTTGCTATCAAAGAAGCTTAGAAAACATTTGCTCTAACCTATAAGCACTCTTTAAAAAATCTCTGCATACAGGGGCGCCCAGGTGGCTCAGTTGGTTAAGCATCCAACTTTGGCCCAGGTCATGATCCAGTCCTTGATGGGTTCGAGCCCTGTGTCAGGCTTGGTGCTGACAGCTCAGAACCTGGAGCCTGGAGCCTGCTTCAGATTCTGTGTCTCCCTCTCTCTCTCTGCCCCTCCCCTGCTTGCACTCTGTCTCCCCAAAATAAATATTTAAAAAATATCTGCATACATATTCTTTGAGTTACATAAAAGAGAACATAAGCTCTATCTTCTGAAGCATAAAGAAGGGTTCTCCCTCCAGCACTCTTCCCCTCCTCTTTGATGTGGCTCTAACAAAGAAATTCCCCCAGCACATCTTTGCTTTCCTTAACCAACTTATCTTGCTCCTTGGGGTACAAAGCCTGGGACAGGATGGAGCTCACAGTCACTTTTGTACAACTCAAAGAAGATGTGTACAGGGATATTTTAAGAGTGCTCATGTGCAAAAGTTTTGCCACAAAAATATCTGCAATAGAGTATTCTATTCCACACAACACTTTTAAGTGCTTGTAGCAAGCCGCTGAATTGATTTCACAACCTGTTATTGGGTCACAATCTATTATTTAGAAAATAGTAACTTACAAAGACTGTTGTTTGAAAAGCAAACTCCTAGATCTAGAAAAGACTTTAGGAGTTCATCTTCTAAAGATGACAAATAATTTTCTTTACTATAGTCTTCAAAATCTACGGCAGAGGTAATGAACACTTTGAAAACTTTTTAAAAATTGAGGGAATATAATATTAATAAAATAATAAATCTAGAGTATAGCTATATAGATTTTAATTTTTTACAAAATAATGATTAGGAAATGGGGGATTTTATTTTTAATCATTGTAACTTCATTGTTACATGCAAACAGTGACATCTGGTGGAATGACATTGCTTTGCTTTAAAAAAATTTCAGTTTTCACATATTGACAGTTATGAAATCAGATAAATGTCCAAGTAATTCCTGTTTTTATATATCTATATAGAATTAAAAATACACTAATCTAATATCTTATTAAACATTTATAGTGCATAGCAAAATGACTTCTGTCATTTCAATCTATATATTTTTTAAATATGCTGAAAGCTTCCTTAGGTATAAGGGGTATTTGTTAAAAAATGGATATAAAAGAAATTTAATTGAGGTTACTATTTATTCTACTTCTAACTCTGTCACCAACTGTGATTCGCACTGCAAAATTTACCCTCAGTCTCCTCATCCATAAATATGAGAAGGTTAGGCTAAGAGAAGGGTAAGATCCTCTCATGGCTCTAAAACACGTGCTTCTGTGACATATGCCCAGCTAGACCTCAGACAGGGATTAAGTCTTAAGTGCTTTGGCATAATATCTTGGGTCATTGCCTGGATTACATAGCAAGGAACAAGCCAAGTAAGGGATGGGGGTGGGGCCAGGATAAGATTTAACCTCTGAGGAATGGAAGACAATGCAGGAAATGAGGCACAGTCGGGGGAAAGTGAGTTCCAGATGCCCACAGTGGAAAGAAACATACAACAGAAGATAAAACACAATATTCCAAATGTAGTATGACAGACCACAGGTGGTACTGTATTAGAATTAGTATCAGAAAGTTCTAGCATGATGGGATGATAGCTCATTCTAGTGGGGAGCACAGTAATGGGGAAAACAAAACGAGGGAGTATTCAGTGAATGCTACAAGTAATTAAGTAATTAACATCAGGGAAGTCTACCATATTTAGCAAGGTCCCAGCCCTGGCCTAGTACTCAGAAACAAGATTTCAGTTCTTAAGAGGGAACAAGCAATATAAGAACATCTACCCTAAAAGAAGCAGAAGCCCTGCTTCCAATATTGGGTCACAATGGATCAAATAACAAAACACCAAGGGTAAATAAAATATGCATGTCTCATATTCAACGAGAGCTCCTCAGATTTTTCCTCATATCAAGATTGGTTCTGAAAACAAGATGAGAACAAGTATTCAGAATGAAGCCTGAAAAGAAAAAAATGAGAGGGTCTTCACAAGTTCACAGAGAAGTGGAATATAATGGAAATGACATTTAGAATCAAAGATATCTAGGTCTGAATCTGGCTTTTACCAGCCCTATATACATGAACTAGTCACCTACACCTAATCTTTGAACTACATTTTCTTTACTTGGGAAATGGAATGATTTTATCTGTTTACATAGAGTTGTTGTTAATACTAAATTATATAATAAATGCGCCTCAATGCATTTTCTATTACATAATTTTCCATTTTCATATTCAAATATCACAATATTTAGAAGATCCAAAAAAATCTTTAAGATGCAAGCACACTTTATATTGTTGATTTGTCAACTATAGGTAGTAGAGACAGTAAGTCAAAATAATTACCCATGTGCCTGTACTTCAGTTTTATAGTAAAAATCCTCAAAACAACAAATATAAACTAGGAAACACCCTTAATATCATTTTTGTAAGATATATATGTAATATATGTGCACGCACAGAAAAAAAAAGCCTAGGATAATCTTTATCATATAAAAAACCATTGAAAAAGGTCAGCCTCTGGTATAATAGTCTTAACAATCACAGAGAAAATGTGTAGGGGCAAAATTCTCAGAACCTAATCCATCCCACCCCCAACACCTTTCAAGATTCTGAATGAGTAAATTAGTAATATAAACCTGAATCTTCTGGTGCCTTAACATCTAAATATAGTATTCTAGGGGCAGCTGGGTGGCTCAGTGAGTTAAGCATCCAACTCTTGATTTCGGCTCAGGTCAGGATCTCACAGTTTAGGAGTCTGAGCCCCCACATCCAGTTCTGCACTGACAGCGCAGATCCTGCTTGGAATTCTTCCCCTCTCTCTCTGCCCCTCCCCCAACTGCATGCGCTCTGTCTCAATACATACACATACATGCATACATACATACTTAAACATAGTATTCTAATGCCTCCAAAAAGAGCAGTCAAGAAATGCCAGGTAAATCTATCTGATATTAACTTTGGGCAACCAGAAATGACATATCTTCATTCAAAATGAGTACATAGAAAAATCAAATATGAGTTCTACAAAGAAGTCTGCAAAGTATAAGAAATGTGGCATCCAGAAGGTATATGAAGAACATCCTTTTAAAAAAAATTATTATAGAACTCAAAAAATATTTTAGAAATAGTTTGCTTTGTTGACAAAAATCTGTCAAGGAAACTTTTTAAATGGTTTGATGAAACATGTAACAAAAAGTTCATATAAGACAAAAAACTTAGATTTTTCTTAAGAGACTGATGTAATTAAGAAAAAAGAAAAATGCTGTATCAGTGTTAAAATGGTAGTTAGAAGAAAATTTTTAAACTTATATCTCAGAAAAATGAAGCAACTGATAAGGAACAAAGGTTTGAGAGATGAATGTAAGCACAGTGATGATAAATGTAGATGATAGACCATAAAAATCCAACATATGGCTAATTGATATTTCTGAAGAAAAGCACCAAATAGAATAAAAATACTACATAAAATATAACAGAAAAAGTCCTAGACTGAAGAGCTATATTTGCATATTAAAAATTAATTAAAAAGCAATCCAACCCTGGTGACTGCATGGCTCAGAGGGTTAAGCCTCTGACTCTTGATTTTGGCTCAGGTCATGATCTCACCGTTTGTGAGTACAAGCCCCAAATCAGTCTCTGAGCTTAAAGTGCTGGAGGCTGCTCTGGGATTCTCTTGCTCCTTGCTCTCTGCCCCTCCTCCACTTGCGCATGTGTGCCTGCACTCTGTGCCCCACCAAATAAATAACATTTTAAAAAAAAGCAATCTGCTCCAGACTCCAGGGCTCAGGCAATTGAGTTGACCAACTTTTGATTTCAGTTCACGTCATAATCTGACAGTCATGGAGATCAGCATGGAACAGAGCCTGTTTGGGATTCTTTCTCTCTCTTTTTGCCCCTTCCCTGCTCAGACACATGCACGTGCTCTTTCTCTTTCAAAATAAATAAATAAAAACTTAAAAATTTTTTAAACTTTATTTTAAAAAATAACAAAACATTCCCAAACATGTGCTAGTGACATTATTTAAGGCAAAACTTAAAGTCCTACAAGCATCTAGGAGGAGTGGAGAAGAAACAGATTACTTGCAAATAAAATAAAAACAGGCTGGCTTCAAGTTTCTATTTCATAACATCATATATCAGATAATAATACAAACAATAAATACATAGATAAATGTTGGCAAATATGACAGATTATAGGAAATAGCAAAGAACTAAAATAAGAGAATATAAAGATGACAAAAAAATATCAAGTGTAACTGACAGGGCAATAAATGCATATGGGGTGATCCAACCTATTATAAGAAAAAAATTTGATTGGCTTAAAAATATTCTAGTCTATGCAGTCGACAAGCAACATAACTAAGAAAGATTTTTTTAAAACACAAACATATACCATATAAATAAAACAAAAAATAGGACAAAGTGAAGTTTCACTTTTTATGGAATTAGTATATAATCTATAATGAAAACAAAAGAACCACGATTAACAATTTCTTGAATTTTCTTCCACACACACACAGAAATGTGTATATATTCACATATCTGTTTATTTAGTTCTACCTCCTGTCAGTGCACGAAACACTACCTCATTCTTAGTCATGATTGCAATGCATCCCTTCACTGGATGCACCATAAAAAAATCTTCTATTGATAAACACCTAAGTTGTTTCCAGTTTTTAGTTATTATAAGGACAATGAACATACTTCTGTGTGTATTTAGTAAATTATAGTCATCAGCATATAGATGATATTTAAAGCCATGGTCTTGGATAAGATCACTTTGGTAAGTATGGGAGAAAAGAGGTATCAGTATAAGTTTGGGCACTCCAATGTTTTGAAATCAAAAGATGAGGAGACACCAACAAAGAAGACTTGAGAAGGCATAGTCAGGAAGGCAGAAAGAGAACCAAAACAGAGTATAGTCCCAAAGGTCAAGAGATTAAAGGGTTTTAAGAAAGAGTTAATAATGCAACTGTGCCAAATGCTACTAAAAAGTCATGATGAGGACTGTGATATCTTATAGCAAATCTGATCATGTCATTCTTCCACAAAAAACCCTATCAATGGCTTCCCAATACACTATGAATAAGAATCTCTCCCCCAAAGCCTCATATACATGCCCTCACACACACATGCAGGGTATCTGTAAAATCCTACATGATCTGATTCATGCCTCCACTCAGCCTCCACTGCATCACTGTTCCTCCCATTCTCCAATGCTGCTTCTTTCCAATTCTTAAATGAGTTCCAACTGTCCAGAGCTGGGACTCTCAAATTCCAATGTGCATTCAAATCACCTGCATTTCTAACAAGTTCCAAGTGATGTATATTCACTCTCAGGCCGCTATTTAAATATCAATTCCTCAAACCTTCCAAGATGATCAGGAAATCTTCTTCCGGTTTCCACAGCACCCTGCACTTCTGCACATTCTGCACATTATCACATTCATGGTAAGTAATTTACCACCTTTCTTCTCTGTCAATCTCCACATTCCCTAAGGGCAGGGACTATGCTTCTCTTGCCAGCAGGTACTTCCCAAGTGCCTAACTCTATGCCTGCCACACAGGAGGTACACAAAAAATATCTGCTGATTGATTTAAGTGATTATTCAAATCTGTATTTCTTGACATGGAAAGATAATTACAATGCAGTTAAAACAAATCAGGTCACAAAGCATGTACACAGCATTATCCCAGTTTTGTTCTATGTTATTTATTTTCATACAGAAAAGCCTAGAATCATATATTTGAAAATGTAAATAGTATTATCTTTGGATAAAAATTTGTCTCAAGTCTCCTTTAGCATCTGATAGCAAGATTTTGGATAATCATGGGGTATTTTTTTGCATTTTCTTGCATATTTTTCATTTTTGCTCAAGTATTGTCTTTATTATTATTTTATAACAATAATAAATAATAATTATTTTTTCTAATTATTTTGAAAATAAACATTAAATTCTGACACTTAACTTCTGGTTTTCTAATTACTGCAGTTGCCACTATTTTAATATATGGAGCTAACAATCTGTCCACATTTCTTCAAAATGAGATTAAGAATTTCTTTTGTAATGTGAAGCCAAGTGGAGGGTTAGGTCTGGGATCTATAGCCTAAGCACTGCTTACCACCAGGAAGCTGGCTGTAAGGTGAACCTGACTTAAGAAGGTCAGCCAATGTCTGTAAGACAGCATTTTTTGCCAACTCTCTCTTTATTGATGGTGGATCAACAAAATACACAAGCAATTTTACATAGACAAGTCAGTGAAATAGGACATAAGTCCATAAATAGACTCAATAACACATTGGAATTTAAGGTATGAGGAGCTGGCATTTCAAAATAGTGAGGAAAGAGGATTTGTTGGCAATAATGATAGTATGCAATTGGCTAGTCACTTGGGGGGGAGAATAATGCTTATTCTTCACATCAAGTTAATTACAGATGGATCAAAGAAAGCTATAAAATAACTAGAAGAAAATATGAGAAAATACATTTAAATGTTAAGTGTAGAAAAGCCATTTCTAAGAATAACACCAAGACCAGAAGGCATGCTAGAATGACTGCTAGTTTTTACTACATAAAAATTAAACCGTCTGGGTAGCATAAAACACCATAACAAAAATAGAAAGCAGACAACAAAGTAAAAGAAAATGTCTACTATACATAACAAATAATTAAAATCTTTAATATAAAAAGATCACCTATAAATCAATAAAGAAGAGATGAATGATGACCCAACAGAATATGAATTGATAATTTTCAAAAGGAGAAAAATAGCCAAAGGCCTCACCATCATTGAAAATAAAAAAATATATATAGTAACTAAAAGATATGTTTCCTCATCAGATTAGAAAAAAAATCAAGATTGATAATTAGTTGTTTGATAAGGGTGAAAGGAAATGGAGATCTTAAACTGTTGGTAGACTACAGGTCTGAATAATTTTTCTGGAAAGAAGTCTGGCAATATACATCAAAAATTTTAGAGCAAAGGTTATCTGGGTGGCTCAGCTGGTTGAGCATCTGACTTCAGCTCAGGTCATGAACTCACGATTTGTGAGTTTGAGCCCCATGTTGGGCTCTGTGCTGACAGTGCAGAGCCTGCTTGGGATCCTCTGTCTTGCTCTCTCTCTGCCTCTCTCTCTCTCTCTCTCAAAAAATATACATTAAAAAATTTTTTAAAGCAGGAAGTTTAATAAATAGTTCCACACTTGGAATCTTCTTACACTGCAGCTCAGTTAAGTTAGTGAATAATATGAAAATATTTAAATGTTCACACATAACCCTCAGTGAAAAATCAGTCTATAGAATGCCATATGTGGTTTAAACACATGCACATACAAGGAGATGTTAGAAGGCTATTCACCAAACTGTCAACTTAATCTAAGTGTTCAAACACTTTTAATGATTTCTCTTATTTTAAAACCCCAAATCTGGGGCGCCTGGGTGGCTCAGTTGGTTAAGCATCTGACTTCGGCTCAGGTCATGATCTCACGGTCCATGGGTTCGAGCCTCCCATCAGGCTCTGTGCTGACAGCTCAGAGCCTGGAGCCTGCTTCAGATTCTGTGTCTCCCTCTCGCTCTGCTCCTTCCCTGCTCATGCTCTGTCTCTCTCTGTCTCTCAAAAATAAATAAACATTAAAAAAAATTTTAATAAATAAAAGAAAAGAAAAGAAAACCCCAAATCTAAAATTCCATGCTAAGAATTCTAACTAAGCAACTATAAACTTCTCTTTAAAATACAGAAACTTTAAAAGCAAAATTATAATTGATATGAAACATTTTTATAGTTTTCATTAAAATTGCTGTTTAGCAAAATAAGCATAAGTTTGAAAATTTTATTGCTATTTTAAATAAAGTTAAGTATGTACCTATCTAGCCCATTAAAATATCCTTGGTGTTTGCCACAAATATCAATTACTACATGTGGAATTGGGAAAGCATTAAAACTATATAGCCACAAATACTGTTAGGCTTTGTAGTTAACTGTTCATCTCACAGAAAAAAACAAAAGCCACCAAATGAAAGGGTATTCATTTTGCGTTTACAATTACCTTTCTTGAGAACACTTATTAGTGCAGAAAAAAATTATACATTTCTTTGAACTTGTAGGCTCAGCAGATAGATATATTTTGAAAAGGTTAAGCTATGTTTAGCAAGGTAATCCTCAAGAGATGGATGCCAGAGAATTAAATATTCAGTGCTTAAATTAACTTCTTATTTGGTACTTAGGAACAAATTGCCAAGAATTATCATCATCAAATAGAACATTTATTGACTCTCTTGGAAAAAGCAAGATCTACTTGAAGAAAAAATTTTTAGAATTGGAAAGATACCAGTATTTTTAACACTTTACATGACTATTAGAAGCTGTAACACCTCAAAATGATGCTTAGATTACAGTGTTAATGGAAATGACTTAGAATAGTGGGTTCACGACTACTAGTTTATAGTAATGTCTTTATTTCCCACTCTCAGCTTTAGGCTTTTCAAAGACATGCCAAAGACTGTACTGCACAACTGTTATTTTCTACCAGAGAAACTGGAACAGTTTGGAAATTTCCAAAATTCTTCACATAAAATTTGTTTCAAAAATTTCAACACACCAGATAAATTAAAACTAAAAGATTTAGATGTTTAAGATTGTGAATAGTAAATAAATCTTTGAAAAATATTTTTGCCTAACTAGAAAATAAGCATGAGAATGACCCTGTTTTAGAAATTTAAACTGAATTTCGTTGTAATAACTGAGCACAGGGAAACCAGATGTTTATTTTTGATGGGAGCGGGGAGAGAGAATGAGCAGGGGAGGGGCAGAGAGAGAGGGAGACAGAGAATCTAAACCAGGCTCTGAACTGTCAGCTCAAAGCCTGAATTCAGGGGGCTTGAATTCAGGACCATGAGATCATGACCTGAGCCGAAGTCAGATACTCAACCGACTGAGCCACCCATGTGCCCCCAGATGATTTTACACCTTGAAAACATGCAGTAAAAGTGTTATAATTTTTACTAAAAGTCAAGTTTGAAGAAATGAGCTCAGAATACACCATGGAAAGAATAAGTTACTAATAATGCTGTGATAGTCTGTGTAATTAAAAGTGGTCTTATAAAATATTCTCATAAGTCTAAAATACTTAAAATGTAATACTTAAAATGTCTCTATTTAAATTTAACTTAATGTTTAATGTTTTGAATATTCTTAAACATGTAGTAGATGATTTTTCAGGATTTATAGCAACTCTTACAAAAGGCAAGAGACTTACAAATATGCATTCTCAATGGGCAGATGATATCACTTCCAAAGGGGTGAAAATTGGTGCCTGGGGAGGGAGGTGATGACAGCTTACTCTTTTTATGCATATGGCATGTATGCTCGTGTACACACTCACACACACACACGCGCGTGCGCATATATGACCATGAGATGCACATTATATCCACGGTATTAAAATTTAATGGGGAAGGGCAATTGGGAGGGGAAAAGTCTAAAACTCCTCCTTAAGTGGGTGATCACAAAAAAACTGAGAAAAACTAAGACACATGTGGATTCTTATCACTATCTAGAGATAAGAACTTGGGCAAGCAACCTGATATTATGGAGCCTAAGCTTCTTCAATAATAAAATGGAAATGATGACTTATTACAGTTGAAGGTTTAAAAAGGAAAGATGCAAAGTACACCACCCAGTACCAGGAATGTAGTTTCTGCTAACTACATGTGAGCTCCCTTTCCTTTTCTCCTCTCTTTCGAGGATGCTATAAATTACATTCTCTACAAAAGAATACTCAGATGCCAAAGGAAAGTGAGACACAAAGAAAAATGGAAGAAACTCCAGAGGTAATGACTTTTGTACATAATCCCTGGACTCAAGTATGCCCAATGATGGTGTGAAATCCAAAAGACTGACTTTGAATCCCAAATCTGTGATTTTTCTTAATGTATAAGCCTGGCAAAGTTGCTTAATTTTTATGAATCTCAATTTTCACATCTGTATTCTACAGAGTTGTTATGAAGAACAAATGATATAATGTATGTGACACTCTTTGGTAAGTAGACACCACTAAATTGAAGTTACCTTATGATGGGCCATGGTTCATGTTAATAACAGTAGGAAATGAAGACACTGTCCTAGACTGTGTGTGTGCTGGGAAGGAATGGAAAAGGACAAAACTACTCCTCTCTAGCGTCTAAAAACAGAATTGTGTCATCAAAATCTAAACCTCAACGATAGAATTTGACAGTTTAAATCTAGTATAAAAGAAAATTACCAGTGGAACTCTTACCTGTCTCTGTACTCTTCATCTGTACACTGATCACCTAAGAAAGAGGTTCCCAATATCCCAAGCAAAGTACTGTGACCTTTTTTGTCAGCTGTATGGTACACTCGAGAAGCCAAGTGCAAGTTAACAGGCAGCTCCTGGGCTGGGACAGTGGTGCACAGATCATGAAGGGTAGGAGAGGGGTAGTCTTGAGGAATTCTGCAGCAAAGAAAAGAAAGGGAGCTTCTTTAATCATTTTGTGGTCTTTCAACATAAAATACGTTAACAGTTTAGTTTAAGCTCTAAAAAGGGTGTCTAAACATATAAGATTAAAAACTATAATAACGGTTTATAACAAATTTAATATCACAATTGGGGGCCAGATCTTCAAAGTTATATACCCAACTTTCTGCTGGAGATCTCAACCTATATGACTTACAGATACCTCAAAAGCAACGTGTTGAAAAGCAAACTCATTACCATCCTGCCCAAATGTCTTCTCTCCTGACTTCTGTAACTCCATTGGTGACATCATATCCAGCCATCATGCATTGCTACTCTGCTCAAATGCTAATGTCCCTGAAGAGGTAGAATAATGTAGTACATTATCCATTAATTAGCATCAATGAACTCAAGTCTCTAAGTTTATGCAGAACTTGTCTCTCTCCTGCCTTTCCAAAGTAGAGAAGAACACATGGAGATCTTTCTTATTTTCCATTGTCACTTGTCATCCAGTCAACAAATACTTATTGAGCAAGTACTGCTACTACTCTATGCTAGGTGATTTACATACATTCTCTCCAATTCCCACAATGAACTTATATGGGAGGTATTGTTATCCTTATTTTAGAGCAGGCTTATTTTGGAGAGCTCATAAAATTAGCGAGTAACTACTAGGATCTAAACACAATGCTGGGGACTATAAGACAACTTTTTTTCTTATTACTACCTGTTAATAACCCCTGAGGTAGAAGTGACCCCCATCCAGTTCTACTCCATCCCCGCCTCCCTACTAAAATTATACTCTTACACTAACCAAATGATGACCTTTTCATCAAATCAAACCAAATGAACTTTATATCATGTTCTCTAATCTCCAAGACACAGCTGACCATATTAATGATTCTTCCTGAAATTGCTCTTTCTTTGCGAGCTTTTTTAAAACCTGTCCTATCCCAGCTCTCCATCTACCTCCCAAATTCATCATAATTTGATTTAGTCACTCAATTTTCTTTCTCCATCTTCCAGACTGGGTAATGGCTTCCAGGGTTGAGCTTCTTTTTGAACATTGAAAAGCAAGCTTCAGTGTTTCAACTGTTTTCTCTTGTGCCAAGACCTCCCAAATTTGACCTCCAGTATCACTATCTCACCTAGATTCCTCATCTTTAAGATACAAAACATTGAGCCATCTTTGAGTCCTCTTCCCTTCACCTGAAAATCCTATGAAAGACTGAGCTTCTCTGCTGCCCAGGGCTGCTGCTTCTCCCTGCTCACTTCCAAGACACTCTTGTCAAGGTCCTCATCACCTCAGCCTGCATTAGCAAGGGTCTGCCAATTGGATTTGGATTGAATATGACATCCTCGGTCTCTTCCTCTCTTCCATTCCTCCCACAAAATTCTGGCACATTTGTCTTTAAATACTCCTTTGCCCAGCATAATGGCTCTCTGCTGCTTGCTGCATTTGTCTAATTTCCTCTTTCTAAATTTCAAGGCTCTTAGCATGTGGCCCTACTTCTAACACAGACATTAGGGTCAGACTGCCTCTGCTCAAATCCTGTTTAAAATTATCACTAGGTCAGGGGTGCCTGAGTAGCTCAATCAGTTAAGCATCTGACTTCAGCTTAAGTCATGATGTCACAATTCATGAGTTCAAGTCCTGCATTGGGCTTGCTGCTGTCAGCGCAGAGCCTGCTTTGGATCCTCTGTCCCATCGTCTCTTTGTCCCTCCCNTAAAAAATAAAATAAAATTATCACTAAGTCACACACAAGTCAATTAATTTATTAGCACATCCTGGATAAAGTTACTTTAAGGAAGAGAGGAATTGAGAACAAACTGATGGCTACCAGAGGGGAGGGCAACCAGATGGGCAAAATGGGTGAAGAAGAGTGAGAGATATGGCTTCCAGTTATGGAATAAGTCACAGAACAAAAGGCACAGCATGGGGAATATATTCGATAGTACTGTAATAGTGTTGTGTGGTGACAGATGGCAGCTATACTTATAAACATGGCATAACATGTAGAATTGTGGAATCACTATATTATATACCTGAAACTAATGTAACATTGTGTGTCAACCATACTTCAATAATAAGAAAAGAAAGAAAGGATTGAATGTATTGGGTGGCTCAGTCAGCTGAGCATTTGACTCTTGGTTTCAGTTTGGGTCATGATCTCACGGGTTCGTGAGTTCAAGCCTGGCTCTCATGGGGCTCTCTGCAGACAACACAAAGTCTGCTAGGGATTCCCTCTCTCTCTCTGCCCTCCCTAGCTCACTCTGTCTCTGTCTCTCTCTCTAAATAAATTATTTAATTAAATTTAATTTAATGTGTCTCTCACATGACAGATATTAGCTATTATATCAGTTTCCAGGACAATTTACAGGGCCAACAATATCTGTCAGTTCCTTCAGTTGTGGGTCAAATGCTGCTTATCCTTTTGCCCATGTTTAAACATCCTTCAAACAATGCCTCCAAGACAAACTTTGCTGCAAAATTTACTGCTTTTTAAAAAATATCTCTTTTGATACATTGCCTTGTTCTCGTGCCACCCCTTCTGACCCTTTATCTAATGGGTTGATGCCAGTCTGCCCATCAACTGCTCCATGTGTTCTAGATAGTAGCATAGTATGAAGAAGATAGACTTTAGAGTCGGCTGGGCCTGGATTAGAATCTCAGTTCTAACACTTGCAAGCTATATCACTGGTCTCTCTGAAGGTCTTCTGTAAGATAAAAAATAAAAACCCCTAACAAATGCCTTTGTAAAATCAATAAAAAGAAGTCCTGGACTGTGGAACTTCTCAAGAAATGCTTGTTTTATTTTTATTACCGTTGTTATTAATTTGTACTGGACAACACCCACCCCACTGCTAGGCACAATATGGACATTATTAAATCACTAATAGAGAGCAGTTTATATCATTTCCAAAATAGCATAGGGCTCCACCTGAACAGAGCATAAAACTTACACATGTTTGAATAGGATAAACCTGTGGGAGCTGGGGGTGGGGGTGGGGGTGAGGAGGTGAAGAGAGGTAAAACCAAAGCATTTGGAAATGCCTGAGACAAAGAGACCTAACTGGAGGAGANCATTCTGTCTGGAACAGGTCCTGGCTAGTGAAACGTACTTCAGATTAAATTACAAACGTTTTTTCCTTGAAAAAGCATCACAACCACTCTGAATTCCATCATACTCTAATAACAGATTTGTAAGTGAATCTCCCTAGGTTATTGAGCTAAATAACATTATGTTCCAAGAGATGGCTGAATTCCCAAGAAAACAATTTAATTTGGGGGCTAGTCACAGGTGAGAAAAGTTATGTAAAAAATGGCTTAGAGAGAAAAGAGCAGTGAATAAAGGATTTTCAGAAACATTTTTCCAAAATTCCCTTTCATTATATAAATTTCTTTACTATCAGGTTTTCATTCCTCTGCATCTTATTCTTACTTCTCTCCAATGGAAATTTCTAATTTCAATTTTAATGAATTAACACAGTACTATATATTTCAAAAAGATCTACAAATATTTTTGGCATGTTCAAGAAAGGCTGTATGTTTTTATAGCACACTCTCCTTAAAGAGGACTATTTGTCATTCTTTGGAACACTAAGACATAAAAAAGAAAAGACTCTGACTCTGTGTGTGGCCACACTACTTTGCTTAATGCACTAAATGCAAGGTTTTTTAGGGGAAAAAAATCAAGAAGTTTCTGCTTCATTGATAATCTGACAGTAACTATTTATTGAAGGTAAAATACTTGTTGTCTGCTGTCACTATTTGTTTTAATACATAATCTTGCTAACTAAATGAGCTTAAAGCAATGCAGATAAGCAATGGCATGTACAGGGTCACTTAAATGCCAATTTGACTCTTTCATAAACTTTGGAATTCTTTTCCCATGAGTCTATTCTCAGCTACTAAATTGTGAGTAATATCCATTTACAAAGTTTAGGCTGGCCATAAAAAGGTTGTCTTCCATGTCCAATACACCTTTCAGTGCCCTAAGCAACAACAAAAGCTAATAATTAAAGCTTCTTTGAGCCCTAATAAAGAGTTAAATGAAGAAGAATCTAGAATAAAGCAACCCATAAAAACCTAGTGGTAAAATAAGGAGAAAATCAGTTTCAACAAAGTGATTGACAAAAAATTAACTCATTACTCTAAACTGCATTTACACATTATTATTCAAAATTTTGGTTGTATCCTCGTGTAGCAAGAATTTCCATTAAAAATGAGGGGAGGTGAAAATAAAACATGAAATAATGGTAGAGAAAAATGATGTCATCTTACCAAATTTGCCTATTTTATGTTGGGTTGAATTTTATTTTATTTTATTTTGCCATAACAAAATTAACCAATATAATAAGGAGTTAATCCAAATTATGTATTAATACAACCAAGTATCAGATCTGACATGTTAACATTTAATTTTCCTTTGTCTAAGAGCTATTTTTATTCTAGTTAGACCATTGTTATATCATTAAACTAAGTACATTGGTCAAAAGCATTAATAGAAAGAAGTGTGAAGTATAACACATATATCCTAACCATAATATCTAATACCAACTCTTCCTGTGGGAAAGTTTAACTTAGATCTCATATATGAATTTCCTCAATATTTATTCTTCCTTTAAAAATGCATATTCAGTTATCATTGCTACTGACAGTAAAATTTGTAAACTTAAGGAAGTTACTTTTTTTTAGGTAGTTTTTGATCCCATTGGGGTTTTGAACACCTTCCTTGTCTCTGTTGCGGAATTTCTAATTTACTTTTTTGTGTTTGCTTAACTTCTTTTCCTCTGATTTGCAAAAATTCTGATGATTTCACCTTCAAGAAAATATAAAGTATGCTGTTAAGGAAAGTTGCAACATGAAAATTAGATCTTTCTCTCATATTTAATGGTCTATCTTACATTGAAACTCTTAATTTCTATGTATATTTGATAACAGAATATAAATTCTAAAGGTAAGCTGACATTTCCCTCTAAATCTCTTTCTAGGTTTTTACATATACACCTTAATAGCAATAAAATATTAGTATCATATTTATCTATAATATTTTATTTATTGCCTTAAAATTATTAAAGATATATTTTCCCTTGATAGATCTATTCTTCTTGACTGGTATTTTTTCTTTAAGATTTTTTTTAAGTAATCTCTACACCCAATGTGGGGCTTGAACTTACAACCCCGAGATCAAGAGTTGAATGCTCCACTGACTGAGCCAGCCAGGTGCCCTTTGATTGGTATTTTTAATAGAACTTGCCCTTAGCCTCTTAAAAGTTTGGCATGACAGGTGATTGCAAGCACAAGCCAAGATTAATTTTAACTGTTTTGAGCAGTGTTTATCAATTTGTACTTATTATACAGTTGCATTGTGTTCCTTAAATAATTGCCTTTTTATCATTATAGGTATTAGGAGTATTGTTTTCCTAGATTTCCTAGAAAATTTGCAGAATTTATGATAATACTTCATCTAAAGATATTTTTTCTCTGTTGGTTGCTCTGGTTGTTGTTGTTATTGTTGTTTTCTTTAAACTAGATTTAAGGAAGAAAGCAGAGAGGCCTTCCTTAGGGAAAGCAGAGAGATATGGTTGAATAAGTAGAAGGAGGCCAAATAAAGAGAAGTTCTCCTATATTAGGTACAGGGTTTAGGCTCCCTGCAGTAGATGGGACAGAGCTATTACAATTTCATAAGTAAATAAGTGGTGATGAATAAGGAAAGCTCAGAGTACAGACCAATCCATCTCACTACCTAGTTAATGTTTGAGTTCCCCTAAAGTTTCTCTACCTTATGGTCATCCATCCCAGCCTGAACACGATGAGGAAGAGAGGACTTGGATATACCCAAAGGCAGTCACTTTCTCTGAAAGTCTACCAGTTGTTTGCTTGTTTATTTGTTTGTTTGTTTGTTATAGAGCCTAACAATTTTTACCCTCCAGTCTCATTTCAAACCTCAGGAGCACACAGGTACAATCTAGCTCCTTCCATTTGATTGACAATCAAATATTTGAATACAGCTGACTCTCCTGGACCCACTTTTCTCCCAGATAAACATCATTAGTCCCTTCAATTCTACCTTACATGTTTTTGAAGCACTGTGCTTTGTCATCTTGAAGGCTCTCTTCCAAATGGTCTCTAATTTGTCAGTGTCACTCCTAGGATTAGATACCCAGATCTGAACACAACATTTGTGTTGTGTGATGTGATCGGATCGACCAGGAGAAAGATGATCCTCTTTTATGATATTCGTCAATCAGCACAAACTATGATTGCACTTACTTTCCTATCACAAAACTAAATCATAGCCTAAAACTCTGAGGTCTTTTTCATATTTGCTCTCCGTCATGTCACCTTGTATCTATGCACTTAGCTTATGGACCCAAGGACAGAACCATTCACACATTTATCTCAATTAAATTTCATCTGAGGTCTGGCCAACCAAATCTCACCAATCTCCTTTGGATGCTATCTACAAATTCAATCTGCAAATCTTCCATATTCTCATCCAAATTACTAGGAAATATGTTGAACTGGACTCAGCCCTATTGCAGTCCACTAGGTACTCTTATGACTAGTTGTGCATCCTTCGCATAAGTACAAATCCATTTAGCAGTTCACCTGATTACAGTCTTGTCTACAAAACTGTCATTTGGAGGCTTACATAAATGGATTGCCAAAATCCAAAGGCTAATGACAATAACTAATGTTGACTGAGCTTTCTTGTAGGCCAAGCTCTTCACTCTCAGAGGCTTTCACTGAACTCCAGGTCCAACTCTTTTCTGATATTCAGTCTAGTATTTCTAGAAAAAGAAATAAGGTTGGTCTTCTATAGCTTGTTCTTAAGAAACTCATGCTGGCTCCAAGTAATTACTGTTTCCTCTTCTAAGCTGTGTACAGGGGCTCTTAGAAGGTTCTTAAAATTCTTTTAATGATTCATTTAATCATTCCAGAGTTTTGTCCAAGATCAATGCATACATACAGAAACCATAACCCTTATCCTTAAAAAAATAAGACTCAGATTTGCAGCTGCCAATCTCTAGGCTTCTAGGTCCTCTCCTACTTCAGCACCTCCTCAAAGCTGACAGGGGTCAGCTGACAGGGGTGCAACAGGCTTCAACCTAGCTACCTGAGCTGACAGGCTCCGATATCGAAGTTAACTCTGAAAATCTTTTACCAATCTTGGGCTTCAGGTTTCTTTTATCACTTCTTTTTCTCTTCATTCTAAACTAAAGATTATTCTCCTTGTCAGATTTAAGAGAAGCAAAGTACAAGTTTATCAGCTTCCTTTTCTCTTTGTCATATTTCTGTTTATTTAAAACCTCAACCTTTCTCCAAAATTAAATTACGGCAGCTCTGTCATATGTTGTCAGCACATTATTCACCCATAATGACAGGGCTATCTTTCTTTATTTCTCTCTTTGCTTTTAAACTAATATGGAAAAAAATACTTTTTTTTATTCTTAGCATGATTCACAGGCCTCAACACATTGTGGATCTTAAGGGTTTTGATATAATTGTTATAGCCATATGCCACTTTTATGTTTATCTATGGATATGCATTTCTTCTTTCATCTTTTGTACATGTTTAAAACTCTGAATGCAATAGATCACTCATAACTGTTTAGTGAGAACTGGAGGGATTTAGGGCATCCTGCATCTCTTAAACTTCCTTCCATTTAAAATCTCAGGACACATAGTATATACAATTTGCCCATGCAAATTTTTTTTACCCTTTTCCTTCTTAAAATGCTCAACAATTCTCTCACAGACCCTTGTGTCAGTCATTTCTTCATAGTCACCATTATCTAATTTCTCTTTTTTATTTAATTTATCTAAGTCATGTTGGTCATGACTTAGAGTCCTAATAACCTTTATTATACTAATGAGCTTCTAAGAATATAAATGGCCAATAAAGTAAAGACTGATCAAATTCTCTGGGTTTTTTTCCCTGAATGAGACCTTCTGGCATATTTCTGAGCAGTGCTCCTTTATCACATCTTTGTGCTTGTTCTATTTGCTGTGTCAAAAGAGGTCTTCTTGTCCCCAGATCTGGCCTGGCGTGCTGGAGTGTATTGTTCCTCATTCCTGTGCCAGAGATGCTAGAGACTAATTTTATGACCTCGAATGTCCAGAGTAAAGTTCATGGATTATAACTGATCTTGAAATGTTAATGCAAATAAATACAAGATACTTGGTGGGATGAATCACAGGAATGCTTCTAGTGCCCTTTTCTATGGTATTTTTAATATGCCCCACACTATTCCAAAACAATAATCCATAAAAGTCTTTTTTGGTTTTCTCTTCTCCTCCTCTTGAAAATTTGTGGTTCCAGTTCAGAGCTCTCTTAATCCATTCTCCAAGTCTTTCTTGCCCAATCATTTCCCTAGTTTAGTGAGGGACACTCCATCCCTAGTCACTTTTGCAACTGAGAGCCTGTTTTTGTACTTAACCAGACACCTGTTAATTGTTGTTATGAAAGAGCCGTGTGGCAAAGGGGTAAAGATAAAGGTTCCAGAACTGGATCAATCTCAGTCCAAGCTCTGCCTTTATGACCTAACTAGATATTTATACTTAGACAAGTTATTTATCTTCTTTATAACTCGGGTTTTTCAAATATAGTCTTGTTAAGAAATCTGTTATTAGGAAAACATAAGACAACATATGTAAAACACTTAGCAAAGTGGTTAGCATGCAGTAAATACTCAGTAAATTCTAGTTACCTTAGGGAAGGACTGCCTCTATTTACCAAAAATAAATACATTTCCATAATTTCTTAATAATATTTAGCAACAGTCACAACAATCCAAAAGAATTAGTGTGAAACTTTCCTAATGAGGGATTTGAATTCCTGCCAGACCATGGTGGTTAAATTGCTGTCCAGAAAGTCCACGTCATCTTTTAACACATTCAGTAGCTAATCATTTGCTTCTCATGCCCACATTTTATTTCCAAAGTTCCAATGTTCAAGTAGAAGTTACCTGTGCCCAATAGCCTAACACTTTTTCATTAAGATGCCATAGCCTTTAAAGATACTGTCAAAGAAAAGAAAAGAGAAGAAACAAAGAAAAAAGAAAAATATGCTAAGATCGCCACATCTAGAAGGTGTGAGTCTGAAACACAGGATTCACCTGGAGGAGTTAGCAGTGAGTGGGGTCACTTAGCCTTGGCAGAATTCATTTCATACCCAAAGTGCAAGCTTTAGAAACATAGCATGACTTCTGATGAAGCCTGTAGTCCAACATAGAAGTCCTTTCTCCACAGCAATGATGGATTTTTCTCTGGTCAACTATTATTTGTGCACTTTCCTTATTATGCATTATTTCCAAAAGATCAACATGCTAGCATCATTTAAGATGAACTTAAGAAAGTAAAGCTTGAGAAGTGAAGGAAAAAAACAAGAGGCAACTGCACTAATCCAAACATAGGGTAACCAGGACCCAGACTAGGTTGAGAGCAACTGGAAAAGACAAGGAAAAAAATTACAAGCAATGTTAGGAGGTGAGGTGCCTGGCTGGCTCAGTTGGTGGAACATGCAACTCTTGATCTTGGGGTCATGAGTTCGGGCCCCAAATTGGGTGTAGAAATTACTTAAAAATAAAATTTTAAAAACAATAATAATGTTAGGAAGTATCTAAGCCTTGGAGGCTGATTATGGGTGAAAGGAAGGGAAGGGAAGATCACAGATAAATCCATGGTTTCAGAGTTGGAATTTTATGGCACAAGTTGAAGAATGGCTAGTTGACCTGGTGGGAACAGAGCAGGAACATGGTCTTCAGTGGGAAGAGGGAACCCAAAAGAGGAGGGAAAGTGGTTTACCCAAGAAGTGGTATCCATTTGAATAAGTCAGAGAGAGAATCCATGGTAATAAGACAATTATTTTGTGGATCAGAAAAAAAAGTGGCTTCTTTAATCCTAATAATAATGTACCCATTTGGGGGAAGACTGGGTGGCTCAGTCGATTAAGCATCTGACTCTTGATTTCAGCTCAAGGCATGATCTCACAGTTCATGGGTTCAAGCCCAGCATCAAGCTCTGCACTAGCAGCACAGAGCCTGCTTGGGATTCTCTCTTTCCCCCTCTCCCTCTTCCCCTCCCCTGTTTGCTCTCTCTCTCAGGATAAATAACTAAACACTAAAAAAAAAAAAATGTACCCCTTTTAAATAAACTCATGTCAGTCAAAAAGTAACTCAAATTAAAGAAAAGTAATAAGTAAATAGTAGTAAGGCAACACACAAATATGGTAAAAATTATTTAAATTATACATATATAAAATGAATCTGGAAAACATTCTCACAACAGGAAAAAACTCAGGGTTAAAATAAACTCATAAACAGGGCAAAGTTGTAAAATATAAAAAGCTCAGGACCAGCCCTGGTCCCTAAGCTACAGTTCCTGGCGCCTCCAAGATGGTAATGGGAGGACTCTTGGTCAATTTCTGAAAGCCCTGAGGTCCTTCACTCCTTAAAAACGTGTCTTCTCTCCCAGAGTTGTAATTAGATTTGACAATAAAAGCCCCCAAAAGACAATATGCATGCAGAGGGCCCTTTTTTCAGGGTGAACTTACCTCCACGCCATGGCCCTTGCCCAGGCCATTTCTTCACATTTGCACATCCTCAACAATCCTGTTTCCAACACAAATAGTGTTTTACCTTTAAAGACTCCCATTTGGCTGCTTTGGAATCATCTATGGGCTGTTCGTCTTTCAAAACTTTACTTGATTCATCTGCTGGTTGAACTTCCAGAGCTTCCTGAGATTTAAATACCATGCTTTCTGCTTCTGAGACTCCCCACTCTAATACATCCTCTTGTTCAAACTGGAAAATACTTGATAAAGTTTCAGGAAGTTCCTCAGGCACATTCTGTAGGAAAACACAAACATACCAAAAAGTTCTTCTTATTGGTCCTTCCAAAGTTTTAAGTTGCACAATGTTCAAGAAACCACAAAATGATTATAAGAATGCATGAATGAAATTAAGCAAAAGTAGTAAGTTTCCTCTGAAGATTTAGAAACAGAAATTCAAATTGACTTAAAAATGTAAAGGCTAACAAATTATTTTCTCTGGCCCTTGTCTCAGAAAATACAGCTACCTCCCAGGTAATTATGTACCAACACTAAGGAAATCATAAGACCAGTGTTACCCTGACTTCACCCCACACATACAGAATCAAGGTCCACTGAAACATCTGACCTCTGTCCAATCTGAGGTTCTTTGGTCCTGTGAAATGGGATTCCTGCTAGACAGATGCTCTTCCAGAAGCCTGACTTCAGGTTGTCAAAGGAGTTGACCCAGAGGCCTCAAAAAGACCACCTTAATATCCCAACTCTATTCCAAGCCCTAATGAAAAACTCTCACAAGATATCACTCTTAAAACTATTTTGTCTTCCTTTAAAATGTCTCACTGGGGCATGTGGTGGCTCAGGTGGTTAAGCATCTGACTTGATTTCAGCTCATGATCTCATGGTCATAGATCAAACCCCACATAAGGCTCCGTGCTGAGTGTAGAGCCTGCTTGGGATTATCTCTACCTCTCTCTCTGTCCCACTCCTGCTTATGGTGTCTCTCTCTCTCCCCCCGCCAAAATAAAGAATAAACATTTTTTTTTTAAAAAAAAGTCTCACTGACTTAACCTGTATCTAACCAAGTCTTATGGGAAATCTCTTTAGAGCCATTTTTGGATATTAACCAATACTAAACCAATATTATTTGGGATTATGGAGTACTGGCACTTAAAACTTCACTGCCTCAAATTAACAGATGATAAAACTTGTCTGATTACCCAAAATTCTGAATTCTAGAGAACGACTTGAAAATGCAATTGTTATCACTTTGTTCTTAATGTCTTCATTTGTTAATAAGTAAAATAAATGGTAAAGCCAGCATATAGCATCAAATACTATATAAATATCTTTATTATGCAAAAAAAGGATGGCTAAACCAAGAAATTTCCATTTGTAAAATGAAACTTTAATCTGGAGCTCATATTTTTATAAAACTACTTACTGGATATTACTATAACTTATTGTAACTAGAGGGACAATATTCAAATCCTGTATCTGTCAATTAACATAAGTATGATTTTGGTCAAGTTACTTAACCCTTGTTAGTCTCATTTTCCTCACTGATAAAAAAAAAAGGGGGGGGGTTAACAAAATCTTTTTCATAAAATGGCAGATAAATACACTCGAGGAACAGGTGTTATGAGCCCTATGTCGTCTGCTTATGACAAACTCATTCGTTTCATGCTCCATAGATTTGGCACTGTTAATTACTCTTTTTCTTTTGAATTTCTCTTCTCCTGGCTACAACACACACTCCCAGGGTTCTGGTTTGGAAGACTGAACAGATGAAGGTACCACTCTCCAAAATAGAAAATGGAGGAAGAAACATTTGAGGAGAGGGCAATTGCAATTCTCTAGCTGCAAATGACCCTCTTCAGTACTCATCCCAGCCTTTCTTCCTCCACAAAATGTTTACTGATCCTATCACTCTGTGCCCTGCCTCTATTTCAGCATGTATCATACTGTATTATAACTGTCTAGGTAATCATTATCATAATCATAATCATCAACATATATGAGCATTATCTCATTTAAATTTAATCTTCCACCACAACTTCATGAAGCAGGAAATGTTTGTAACCCCATTTGGTGGATGAAGAAATTGAGACTTCCAGAGTTAAGTAACCTGCCCAAGGTCACACTGACAGTCAGTAGCAGTACTCTGTATGAACCAAGACAACCTGATTCCAAACTGAACTCTCTTACCTTCTCTTACACCCAGCAGACCAGCACTTCTCAAAGTGTGGTCCACAGATTCCTGGCAATTTTTGAGACCCTTTCAGGTGATCTGTAATGTCAAAACTTTTTCAAAATAATACTAAGTCTTATTTGCTTTTTTCACTGTGTTGGCATTTGCAGCAATGATGGAAAAGCAATACTGGGTAGAACAATGAACCAATACTTTTCAAATGATTAACACATGAGACTACACAAGCATGCAGGGGTTAAAGAGCCATTCAAAGAGCAAGGCAGATCAATGGATTGTAATGTAAGGATATACAATAAGTTACTTTATCTTGTTTCAGGTTTCCCATTGCAACTCATCTTTAAGAAACTACCACTTGTACAATTTGGATGTATTAATAGAGAATAGTATCCATACTTATGTTAAAAGGCTATTAAAATATTACTTCCTTTTCAATCTGTATGAGACAAGACTTACTGAATATACTTGAACCAAGAGAATATACACAACAGACTGAATGCAGAAACAGATATGAGACTCTAGCTCTCTAAATCAGGTATTATAGAGATTTGCAAAAATTAACACATAAAGAAATAAATGCTACTATTCTTGTTAAATTATTTTTTGGATGTAATTTTTTTCTTAAATAATATGTTTTGTGTTTATATGTAATTGAACATAATAATAGTGCTATTATTATTTTAAGTTAATGAATAAATATTTTATATTTTTTTCAGTTTTAATTTCTATTATGGTAAATATTGGTTGAAATAATCCACATAAACAAAAACTCATTTGGGTCCCTTAAAATATTTTTTAAGAGTTTAAAGACATCCTGAGACTAGAAAGTTTTAAGTGCCTTACAGCTTTAAAGTTTGGGGTTCAGTCAGTTAACCATCCAACTTCGGCTCAGGTCATGGTCTCACGGTTTATGCATTAAAGCCTCGTGTTGGGCTCTGTGCTGACAGCTAAGAGCCTGGAGCCTGCTTCGGATTCTGTGTCTCCCTCTCTCTCTGCCCCTCCCCTACTCACACTCTGTCTCTCTCTCTCAAAAATAATAAACATTAAAGAAAAGACAACTTTAAAGTTGGAGGATTCCTTAAAAGAGAAATTGTGTCTTCCCTATCTTTTATAGCTCAAGTACTCAGTGCACTGTATATCATCTGCAATTATTTGTGAATGAGTGAATGAATAAATAAATGAAAGAAAATGATATGTTTCTTTCTCTGCTATGTACTTAGTCCCTATTTAGAATATCGCTGAACAGTGTTGTCCTTTGTCTCTTTACGTATTGGTCTACTCCATACAATGAGTTCTTCAAGGTCAAGAACCGTCTTTTCTATCTTTGTATTAACTATGTCTACAATGTCTACCACATTGTAGGAAAAGGAATAAATAAATAAATAAATTCTTGTCTTTTATAACTATGTGAGGAAATCATTCTCCATGATGATTCAAAAACTATTATATTTTAAACGGTGGGTATTTAAAAAAAATAAGTTACATTAAAGAACTGAGAGAACTTTGGCCTGTAGCACTGAGATGTTCACAAGTGAAGCTACATGCTCTAAGAGTAGGGTGCTAGGCACAACTTAGAAAGAAGAGATCCTCGTGGCCTATTCTTCCTCAGACAAATCTCAGCACAGGAAGCTTCTAGAACCCTAAGAGAAAAGTAGGATAGACAGATTTCTGCTTTCTGGCAGAGTAGGCATCCCCCAAAATGTGTCTGGAATGAAAGATATCACAGAGGAGCCTTTCTGCCATGACCAAGTATCAAATTAAAAGGTACTTTACCTCAGGGTGCTTGGGTGGCTCAGTTGGTTGAGTGTCCAACTTTTGATTTTGGCTCAGGTCAAGATCTCACACTACATGACTTCAAGCTCTATATCGGGCTCATGCTGAGTGTGGAGCCTCCTTGGGATCCTCTCTTTCTCTGTCTCTGTCTCTCACTGCTTCTCCTGCTCTTGCTCTTTCTCTCTCACTTTCAAAATAAATAAACTTTTTAAAAAAGGTACTTCGCCTATTATAAAGCCAGTGATCAGAAGAAGCCCAGTGATCGCTTATAAATGTCAAAGCTGAGAGAATGGTTCCCACAGAATTACAAGGAAATCAAGGTTTTGTTTAAATCTTCATTTTGAATAGTCAAGATGATGTCTAAGCTAGGTATCTGATAATTCATAATTTCCTGAAGGTGGTATCTTTTCCTATACTTTACATGAATGTAGTGAGTGGTATTAAGTCATTCATTTATTAATGAAGAATTTCTATTTTTCTGCACCTAACTAATCTTGTATTTTGAAGTTACTATACCTATTAGAAGTTTAGACATCAGAGGTTTCGATATCTACCTGTAAATGGTGATTCCCTAGAGGCAGCTACCCTGAATGTCAGTTTTAAGCCCAAAGCATATGTGAGAAAGCTTCAAAATTGATTTCGCCACATATTAGTGACACATATCCTGCATCCTAAGGTAGGAGATGATAATATAGAGCAGAAGAAGGCATGGTCTCAACCCAGAAGCATTTCAAACTCTAATAGTTTAACCAGTTGTGGAAAGTAATATTACAGGATCCATGGCTTTTGTGAAGATTCTATATATTTTCTAAGCATGACATATTATCATAAAAATGAAGTGTGAATATTTATGTATGTGGACTCACATTTTCAGGAACTATAGGAGCTTGCAATTTAACAGTATTTTACAAATCCTTTATAAAGGAAATGACCATCGTGCCATAATTTATTTGTATTATGTAAATATGGATTTCTACACACATGGAGCTGTGTCCCATTCATAGGGAATATGTTTCAAATTGCTTTGAATCTTGTAAATATTTTGCCAATGATGGATGGAAAGGAAACTTTATTTCCGAAACAATTTCTGTCATCAGCAGTCCATATTTCTCTACAAAATTTTTCCCTCGTCAATACTAGAAAAAATAAAATGATGCTTTCTTAGAAGCTAATAACCTTTAATTAACTCTCCAACTACTTTCTAGATCTAAATGCCTAGACCAGAGGAATTATTAAAATCTTTCCCTTCTGAAAAGAGTTTTAGGCCTGAGCTCCAAAGGTCTATGACAGGCAGCAACAGTGATCCAAAACAGCCAAGACTCTCAAAGTGATATTGGATTAAATGTTTTTACAGTTAAACACACCTCTAAAATACATTCTTTTATCTTGATAAGCATTCTAGAAACAAGAGACAGACTACTATTTCAATATGGGCAGGGAGGATTTTTATTAAAGACTTTACCATTTGAGGTTCCTCAAAACTTATCTGTAACCCTTGCTCTGTTTGCACTTGCGATGGCTTGTGCCAGTTCACTTTCCCCATCAAAGATGTATCCTTGAAAAAAAAGAAAACCATCAAAATAATGCCAATTTTTAAAATCATTGAGCTATATTATTCAATGCAGCAAAATTCCACTCATTTAATCAGTGAGGAATAAATACAAGAGAAATAAATATGAGCCAGTCAATACTATGCAGTATATGAGAAATATAAAACAAAAGATACAATAAAAATATTTTGTCTATTATTCTGATTTCTTGGCTTTTTCAATTATTGGTATCTATAGATACATCATCAGATTTAATAAGACAAGTAAAGGTAGAGATACTATAAAACACTGTTATTAAATGGCTGTACAAGAAAGATAAAATCAAAACTAAGATTTAATTTAACCAAAAGCAAAAAAGATTATGATTATACTTAAATTTTTAATGAGTATAACTGTTACTATCATTTTTATCACCACTAATGCTAATAGTATGATAACTCTCTATTCAGCTGAAGTGGTAAGAAGAGAACACACCACAATGTCTAACAATAAATAGTAATAAAAAAACCCAGCTCCTGCCCAAACTGTAAAGTCATGGACCAGGTATCAACAGACAAGTTATTTTGCTCCCCTTCACCTTGATTTTATCCTCTTTAAAATGGGCATTTGACTATATGACTTCTGACACTCCCTCTCTCCTCTAGACTTTTAGTACATTCATTATAAACCTCAGAATGGTCAGACATCAGTAGTTGTGCTAAATCAACTCCAGAGTAATGGCATCTTAGGACTTTAACATTTAATGGACTTTTAGAACAAGCTCCAACACTCTTTAAAGGAAAACAACAAAATCTCATATCCTACAATGTAAAATGCACAATGTTCAGCCCTCAATCAAATTTGACTAGTTTCATGGAGAAGCATGAATATGTGACACATAACCAGGAGAAAAATCATTAGAAAAAGAGCCAGAAATTATAGATATGTTGGAATTAGTAGATAAGCATTTTGAAATTTCTTTTATTTTTAATTTTTTAAAATGTTTTATTTACTTTTGAGAGAAAGAGACAGAGTACAAGCAGAGGAGGGGCAGAGAGGTAGGGAGATACAGAATCTAAAGCAGGCTCCAGGCTCTGAGCTATCAACACAGAGCCTAACACGGGGCTCGAACTTGTAAACCACAAGATCATGACCTGAGCCTAAGTCAGATGCTTAATTGACTGAGCCACTCAGGCACCCCAGGATCTTGAAATTTCTAATATAAATATTAGAATGCTCAAATACAAAACATGATGAAGAGTAAATGTAAGATATAAAAACAGAATTGGGCACCTCAGTCAGTTAAGCATCTAACTCTTGGGTTTGGCTCAGGTCATGATCTCATGGCTCAGGTTCATGAGATGGAGCCCCAAGTAGGGCTTTGTGCTGACAGTGCAGAACCTGATTAGGATTCTCTCTCTCCCTGTTTCAGCCTCTCTCCCATTCTCTCTTTGTCCTTCCTACTCTGTCTCTGCCCTTCCTGTGCTTGCTCTCTCTCTCTGTCTCTCAAAATAAATAAATAAGCTTTAAAAAAAAACAGAATCAAATGGAATGTCTAGATAAAACACATTATCTGAAATAAAAATTTCACTGAGTGGCATCAATAACAGAGCAGACATTGCAGAAAAATAATATTTGTTAACTTGAAGATATAGAAACAACACAAATGAATCACAGAGAGAAATAAAAACTGAAAGAAAATTAATGCCCACTCTAACATAATATTTATTTCAAGTCCTAGAAAGGGAAGTGTGAAGAGAGCAAAAAATATTTG
Source organism: Crocuta crocuta (assembly GCF_008692635.1). Lineage (NCBI taxonomy): Eukaryota > Metazoa > Chordata > Mammalia > Carnivora > Hyaenidae > Crocuta > Crocuta crocuta. Next base: position 1,590,097 of record NW_027530683.1, read on the forward strand.
AACATTAAAAAATGGCCAAAAGTTTCCAAATTTGATGACAACTATAAACCCCGATGCAAAACTCTCTATGAATTTCAAGCAGAAACATGTGAAGAATACTATGCCAAGCACATTACAATCAAAATGAAGAACACTAGTAATTAAAAAAAAATCCTACAAGCATCCAGAGAAACATTAAATACAAAGAAACAAATAATTAGTGGCAACCAATTGCCACAAACTAACACTACAGGCTTCCTATCAGAATTATGCAGACTGGAAGACAACGAAGCAACATATTTAGAGTACCTGTACTGAAAGAAAACACTGTCCACATAAGATTCTATAACCAGCAAAAATATCTTTCAAAACCAAAGGTGAAATACTTTCTCGGCAAATGAATGGTGAAAAAATTCATTGCCGTCAACCTTACATTACGAGAAAATGTTAAAGGAAATATTGTGAGCAGAAGGAAAATGATATCAGAACAAACCTTGAATGCACACAATGGAAATTAGTAGAATGATTAAATATGTGTGTAAATAAAAAAAGGCATTTTCTCTTTTTAAAGTGTTTTAAATATAATGAATGGTTTAAATGAAATCAATAATGTATTGTTTTATAACACATATGGATATGAAGTATGCATTAATGATGGCACAATGATGGGAGAAGGGAAAAGAAGTATTCTTCTGTAAGTTTCTTATACCATATGTGACATGGTATATTATCTGTAGGAACAAGTTAAATATGCACATTGTAAACTACATTAGCACCCACTAAAACAATAAAACAAAAAGGTAAATAAGCTAATTAGTACAAAATAGCATAAAATGCTAAAAAATAATTAAAAATAAACAAATGTGATAAATAGAAACCAAATGGCAAGATAGTAAACATAAACTCAGCCTTATCAGTAATTCTATGTAAATGGTTCTTCAGTCAAAAGACTAAGAGTGTCACTTCAGAGAAAAACAAGACTCTACTATATGATTGTTGTAGGAAACCTACTTTAAGTATAAAGATATAAATAGGTTAAAAGTAAAAGGATGAAGGAGGATATAACACACAAACATTAATCATAAGAAAACTAGAGTGGCTCTATTAATATCAGCCAAAGTAGACTTCACTTCAAAACAAGAAACATTAGCAAGAGAAAAATAATCATTTCATAATAATACAAGAGTTAAGTTCCTCAAAAAATAAAAATTATGCACTAATAACAGTGCTTCAAAGGACATGTAAAAAAAAAAACTAACAAAACTGAAAAGAAATAGAAAATTTCATTATTATGTTTGGGAATTTCAAACCAAGACTATCTAACCCCTGAGACTTAGATTTTTATAAATATACTAACTAAATAACAAATGCAAAATGTGAAATCCTGCAAAAATTTCTTTACAATATTTTAGGTTTATAAATGTATCATTAAAGTATAAAACCCTGACAATAATGAACACCAAATTCAGGATACCTTTCACATCTGAGGAGGGAGAGTATTATTGGATTTAGAACCAGGTACAAAGGGGGCCTCTACTTTACATGTAATTTTCTATTTATTTAAATAATGTGAAGTGAATATGACAAAAATATTAAATTTTGAAAAATCTGATGAGCACTTTTTCTACAATTGAAAATATTTTATAATAAAGAAATTTCTAAACACATTTCATGTAGGTAATGTAACAATGTGAAAGATGGATTAAAAATATCTTAACAAAGAAACCTAGGGGCGGGGCGCCTGGGTGGTTCAGTTGGTTACGTGTCCGACTTTGGCTCAGGTCATGATCTCACAGTTCATGAGTTGGAGCTGTCAGAGCCTGGAGCCTGCTTCAGATTCTGTGTCTCCCTACCTCTCTTCCCCATCCCTGCTTGTGCTCTCTCTTACAAAAAAAGAAATAAAATAAAATAAAATAAATAAAAATTAAAAAAAAAAAGAAATCTATAGTTTACCTTACTTGTGAACATAAATGCAAAAATCCCAATTAAAATATTTGCAAATGAAATTAATCAGCATATTCAGAAACAATAAATCTTGACTAAGGAAATTCTTCCCAGGACTACATGGAAAATTCATTGCTAGTTCATAAGATTAACAGATTAACATGGAAATTCATATGATCAACTCAGTAACTGCTGAGGATAATCATCAATTAAATTCAACACCTATATCTGAGTAAAAAGTAACTAGAAATGGAAAAAGAACATATTTAACCCCACAAGAAATATTTGCAGATTCCTGCACCAAATGTATTTCATACTAAAACATTAGATAGATGAGGTGCAATGCAACAAGAAAAGAAATAGTACATGCATAAATAACATAAAGTAGAAGACCAAAATGTTTCTACTAATAGATTATGTGACCATATGTTTCATGGAAGAAAGAAAATAAACTGAGAAACTAGTAGGCCAAAGCATATCTAATAAATTCAGTAAATAAAATTTCATGCCAGCAACTTAAACAACATCCCAGTTTTAAAATAAAAATAAACAGCTAATATAAGCAATAAAATGAATGAATCTCAAAAACATTATGCTTAGCAGAAAAAGCCAGGTTAAAATGGTATCAAAATAGCCAAAAACATCATCTCCAAACCGCCCCATAAGGTAAATATAAAGACAAAAATACATGAAAACTTAAAAGTATTTGTCTAATTAAAGTTCAATGCTTGGGCTTTTTCTTCTTTTCTATGGGTCATACTTCCTTGTTTATTTGTATGTCTCATAATTGATTGTTGAAAGGCTTATAGCAACCCAGGGAGCCCTTATTTAATGATGACTAATCACAGTAAGAACATTTTTGTTCTTGACTATTTCTAGTGTTTTAACTTGCCCTATTTCCATACTCTGATATTCAGCTAAGCAGTAGCCTTGAAAAATAAAGATAACAATAAAATAATATTTTAGTAACTCTCAGCCATGTGAATGTGTATCAGTTGTTTATGGTCAGTTTCAGCCTATCGATAGTGATGCTATTAACTGGAAATGCCTGTGGGCACCCACCTCGGCCCATACTATTTGTGATGAGCCCCTAAAGACATTTCCCCAACTACAGCAAATGTTGTGGCTGGATCAGCACTTGCTGTTCTTATTATGACTACAAGAGGTACTCCAGCAACAACTATCAGGGAACTTTGAAAAGACAAAGTATATTACTTATGAGTTCTAAAGAGTACATGGCATGCCAAGGAGCATACAGTGAGTTTGTGAGGAGAGGGAGAGGATGAGAGAGGGCATGGACATGGAGTTCTGACTTGACTGGAGTTGAGGTGAGATGTCCAGGGCTTAGCAGGTTCACTATTAAAACACATGTGTGGGAACTAAAACACAGGAAAGAATACACAGGCAGTCAGTCAAAGGATTATCTAGATCAACCAGAACTTTCCAAAAAAGGGGAACTTTATGGTTGGGGCAGCCTGGCTCTTTATCTAGTTGTATAGTTGGCAATGTGTTTATTCAAGATGGACGTCTTTGAAATGAATGTCTTAGCAATCAAAACCTGAACGTCAGGTATTTAAAATTACAGTCAAAAAAGCTAACTGTCAGGTGCCTACACTACATTGATTTGCACGCCACAGGCTGTGTACATGCTCAGAAAAGACTAGAAGTCCTAAGTTTTCATCTCTGACTGACACTGAGGCTCTAGGCAAGCTGGAAGTTAGAACTAACTCAGGGTTGTAAATTCTCTGCCTGAGGAGTGAGGTATGTCCCAACACACAAAAGAACCCCTCAGCAAAATCTGAGACACATTGGTTCTGGGCATTCAAGAAAACCTATATTCAATCATTACCTGACCACTAAGCTAACAAAATGGAGACTTCAGTGGCCACACACAACAGAGAATACACACTTAGTTCAAGAAAGTCACTAATTTTTTTTAAATTACAACAAGAAAAACAAGAACAACAGAAAACAACAACAATAACAAACCTGGGGGTGAAAATAAAGATCTTATTTCCACAATTATCACATTACATTATTTTAAATGTCCAGTCTATAACAACAAACAAAAAATTAAAGAAAAAACCATGAGACATGCAAAAAAACAACAAATTACAGTTCAATGCAAAAAACAAGATTATCAACAGAAACCATCCTTTAGGAAGTCCAGACATTGGAGCTATTACATAAGTACTTTAAATCACCTTTTTAAATATGTTAAAAGAGCTAAAGGAAACCTTGTAAAAGCAACTGAAGAAAAGTATGACAGTAATGTCTCAACAACCAGATAATACCAATAAAAAAGCAGAAGTTATAAAATGAACCAAATAAAAATTCTGGGGTAGAAAAGTACATTAACTGAAATGAAAAAATCAATAGAGGTGCTCTGTAGTAAATTGCACAGATATAGAAGAAAGAATTAGTGAATTTGAATACAGGTCAGTTGTGGTTATTCAATTTTAAAAACAGAAAGAAAAAAATGAAGAAAATTTAACAGAGCTTTAGAAACTTAAGGGACATCATCAGACAAAAATGGGAGTTCCAGAAAAAGAGGGGAGGGCAGAAAAGATGTTGGAAGAAATAATAGCAGAAAACTTTTCAAAGTTGATGACAACATTAATCTACATACCCAAGAAACTAGACACATCATAACCAAACTGTCAAACAATTAAGACAAAGAGAGAATCTCCAAAGCACCAAGAGAAAAGCAACTCATCACATATAAGGGATCCTCAATATGATTAATAGCTAATTTCTCATCAGAAATTATTGTGGCCAGAAGGCAGTAAGATGACACATTTGGAGGGTTGGGAGAAAAAAAAATGTCAACTAGATGTCAACAAGAATTCTAAATCCAGCAGAACTATCCTTAAAAAATCAGAGGAATAAAGACACTCCAAAATTTAAAAAAAAAATTTTTAAACTGAGAGGATTTGTCACTATCATAATTGCTCTACAAGAAATACTAATGGGAGTCTTCAGGCCAAAATGAAAGGACACTAGACAATAACTCAAATACACAGGAAAAATAAATATCCATGACAAAAGTAACTAGATAGGCAAATATAAAAGACAACATAAATGAATTTTTTGTTTGTAATTCTTTTTTTTTTATCCTATCTGATTTAAAGGACAAATGCATAAGGCAGTAATTGTAAGTACATTTTGATGGACACATAATGTATAAACATGCAATTTGTATGACAATAACATTGCAAAGAGAGGAGCAACAGAGCAAAACAGAAGCAAAATTTTTGTATGTTATTGAAATTAAGTTGGTGTGTGGGCACCTGGGTGGCTCAGTTAGTTAAGCATTTGACTTTTGCTCAGGTCATGATCTCGCATTTCATGAGTTTGAGGCCCACATAGGGCTCTGTGCTGACCGTTCTGAGCCTGGAGCTTGCTTCAAATTCTGTGTCTCTCTCTCTGCCCCTCACCTCCTCACACTCTGTTTCTCTCTCTCCCAAAAATAAATAAACATTTTAAAAATTTTTTTAAAAATTAAGTTGGTATGAATTTGAACCAGATTGTTAAAATTAAGATGCCAATTGTAATCCCAAAGGTAACCACTAAGAAAATAAGTAAAAAATATATAGCAAAATAAATAAGGCAATCAAATGGCGCAAAAGGAAACCTATAGCTTTTCATGTGTATCATTAGTTCAACACTTCAAAACACCACACCATGGGTACTGAAGAAGTTGCTCCTACAGTGAAATAGAGGTTCCAAAGCAAAAGCTAACAAGAACCAGGAAATGAGACGCAGAGCTAGGCAAGTCAACCTACTGAAAAGATGGAGCTCTGGGAAAGAGTGTAGGGTAGAAATTACCAAAAACCCATTCAGTTCATAAACATCTACACTTTATCTAGCTCAGGAGTAAAGAGAAAAGACAATTTAAGGTCTATGAAAAACCATCACAGGATAAAGGAAGGAGGTAACACTCAGAAACCTCAAAGAAACAATTTTTAATAAATTGTATGATGTGTTCAAAAGACAGAAGACGTGAATTCTATCAAAACATATAGAAATTCTTGCAGAGTAAGGAGAATGAGTTGAAAAACAGCAAGATCAAAATGAAACAAACTGAATGAAACAGGAAGGTCTGAAAGGAAAAAAACTGTGACAGTATTAAAATATTTAGTATATGTGTTGCCGAAGCGAGCACTTAAAATATTTAAATACATATTTAAAAGGAGAGATTTTTATCTTTTCTAAATGCTAGCTCTTATTATTTTTTAAGTAGTCTCTACATCCAACATGGGGCTCAAACTCATGACCCTAAGATCGAGTCATGTGCTCTACTGACTGACCAACCAGGCACCCAAAAGAAGAGTTTTTACTATATTAATAAATAAAGTTAAATCAGAAGGTAGAGGAAAAATAATAAAATATTTGAAAATATAGAGGGAAATGACCAAAGAGGGTGGGGAGAGCAACAGCAAGATAGTGATAAAATCAACAGAAGAAAATTGAAAGACAATATGGGGATAACCGATGTTTCCAAAGATAAAAGTAAAAGAAATAGAAGGAAAAGTCTGTAGCTTGAGAGAAAAATGACTTAAATGATACACACACACACACACACACACACACACACACACACGTAGATAAATTAAAATGTTTGAATTGTCATGTTCCAGGGGAAAAAAAGTCAGTGAAAATAAAAGCATATCTAAACATAATGTGTAAAATATTTAATGAGAAATATAACCAATGTCTGAATTTAAATCCAAAAAAATGTATTCTGACATATTCTGGAAATAAACAATAATCTAGTAGGCAGAAATCTCAATGGCCAATTTGGGCAGAGAATGCTAGAAGGGTTTCAGGAAGACAAGTGAGAAGATAGGTAGATTGGGAAAACAGTAGAATCTGTCTCAGGCACTGGCCTCTGGTCCTAAGAAATTTCTACAGGCAGAAGTTGAAGGACACTTTTCACAGGTGACCATGAGACCAAGGGACACACAAAGAACTCCAAGACAGTGAGCCTACACCAATTTGAGCAGGGACATTCTCCCCTCTTGGCTCAGAATTCTGCATATCTCCTTTGCAGTAGGGATCACTTAAATACTCCATGCAGAAACATACCACACATGGACTTACTTTCTGGAAAAATTATTTGAAGATGCAATCAAGGACTCCAAAATGGGCAGTTAAAGTATAAAAATAAATAAATAAAAGGTAGTATGCAATGATCATTTAAACATAAGTAATTATCTAAATAATTTTAAAATGACTCATACAACTGAGTGCAAATGTCAGAAATTATGTTTAAAAAGACAGTTAAAAAAACAAGTAACACTTGTTGGGATGAGCGCTGGGTGTTACATGTACATGATGAATCACTAAGTTCTATTCCTGAAATCATTATTAAACTTTATGCTTAACTTAGAGTTACATTTTTAAAAATAAAAGTAAATTTTAAAAAAGGGAAAAAATTAAAAAGTAAAATAAAAAGATGAATAAACTACTAAAACTGACCCAATAAAAAACAGAAAAATTTATCAGACCTATAACAAATAGAGAGATTGAATTAATAATCAAAACCCTCCCTGCAAAGAAAGTCTCTGGTGAACTCTCAGTTTTTTTTATTTTTTTAATGTTTATTTTTTTTAAATGTTTTATTTATTTCTAGGAGAGAGACAGAGTGAGCAGGGGAGGGTCAGAAAGACAGGGAGTCACAAACCAAAACAGGCTCCAGGCTCTGAGCTGGCAGTCAGCACAGAGCCCGACACAGGGCTCGAACCCACGAACCGTGAGATCATGACCTAAGCGAAAGTCGGACGCTTAACCAACTAAGCCACCCAGGTGCCCCAATGTTTATTTATTTTTGAGAGACAGAGAGCAACAGAGAATGAGCAGGGAGGGGAAGGACAGAGAGAGAGAGGGAGACACAGAATCCAAAGTGGGCTTCAGACTCTGAGTTGTCGGCACAGAGCCCAACATGGGGTTCGAACCCACAAACCATGAGATCATGACCTGAGCTGAAGTCGGATGCTTAGCCAACTGAGCCACCCAGGAGCCCCCAAATATTTATTATTTTTAATCTTTTTTTCATTTAAGTGTTCATTTATTTATTTTTGAGAGAGAGAGAGTGAGAGAGCACAAATTAGGGAGAAGCAGAGAGAGAAAGAGAGCATAAGCAGGGGAGGAGAAAAGAGAGAAGGTGACACAGAATCCAAAGCAGGCTCCAGGCTCCGAGCTGAAAGCACAGAGCCCAATGTGAGGTTCAAACAGTGAGATCATAACCTGAGCCAAAGTCAGGCGCTTACCCGATTGAGCCACCCAGGTGCCCCTCTACCAAACATCTAAAGAAAATTAACATCAAGCTTTCTCAAACTTTTCCAAAATATAAAAGAGGAAGGAACACTTTCTACTGGTTCTATAAGGTCTGGATAACTCTAATGTCAAAACCAGATAAAGACACTGCAAGAAAAGAAAACTACAGACCATTTTCCTTATGAATATACATGCAAAAATCCTAAATAAAGTACTAACAAACTGAACCAGCAGCAAACTATGATGACATGGCTAAGTGAGTTTTATCCTAAGAATTCAAGATGGCTACTGGGCAGCTGGGTGGCTCAGTTGGTTAAGCATCCGACTTTGGCTCAGGTCATGATCTCACAGTTCATGAGTTCAAGCCCAGCATCAGGCTCTAAGCTGTCATCTTACAGCCTGGAACCTGCTTTGGATTATGTGTCTCCTCTCTCTGTCCCTCCCTCACTTGTTCTCTCTCTCTCTCTCAAAAATAAACATTAAAACTTTTTTTAAAAAAAGAATTCAAGATGGTTAAATATATGAAAATCAATCACTATAATATATCTCATTGACAGAATGAAGGGAAAATGAATAGACATTTCTCCAAAGAAAACATGCAAATAGCCAAAAGCTATTAGGGAAACACAAATCAAAATCACAATGAAATACCACTTCACACCCACTAGGATGGCTATAATAGAAAAATAACAGACGATAACATGAGTTGGTGAGAAAGTAGACGCTTGTACATTACTGGTGGGACCGCAAATGATGCAGTCACTGTGAAAAAGTTTGATGGTTACCTAAAACCTAGACATAGAATTATCATATAGTCTAGCATTTCCACTTTTATGAATATGCCTAAAAGAATTGAAAGCAGGTATTCAAATAGATATTTATACATCAAGTTCATAGTAACACTATTCACAATAGCCAAAAGGTGGAAACAACCTGATATCCATCAACTGATGAATGGATGAAAAATTGTGGCATGTACATACAAATGGAATATTATTCAGCCAAAACAATTTTTTTAAAAAGTACTGATATATGCTACAGCATGGATGGACCTCAAACACATTATGCTAATTGAAAGAAGCCAAACATAAAGGCCATACATATATTGTATGATAACACTTACTTGAAAAATCCAGAATAAATAAATCTATAGAGTCAGAAAGCGAACTAATGGTTCCAGGGGCTGAAAGCAAGGTGGGGAGAGCAGTAGATAGGGAGTGACTGCTTAATATGTATGGGTTTAGCCTTAGGAGTAAAAAAGTGCTTCATTTAACCCTAGGAAATCTATTAACTAGTACGTTAAATGAAAAAAATAGCAAAATAGTTGCTTCATTTAATCTTAGGAAATTAATAAATTTATAAGTAAAAAAAATAAACTATAATCATCTGCATGATAGTCTCAGGTGAAAATCACATGGAAGGCGGTATGATAAGTTGGCTATACACATATACTCTGTGATCCAATTGATTGGACTCAAATCTTTCCTGTTACTTTTGGGCAGACATGAACAAGGTACTTAATCTCTTTGGGTCTCAGTTTTATTAAATGGAGAAGACAATAGTATATACCTTTCATGTTTATTATAAGGACTAAATGAGATTCTATACGAATATAGAAAATATTCTGTATATAATAATAGCTGTTATTATTCATACTAAAACAAAAACAAAATAAGGATGCCTATTGTCACCATTGTTATTTGACATTATACTTAGAAATCCTACATATGAAACATAAATAAAACATACAATTATAGGAAATGATTTAAACAAACTACTGTTACTTGAAGAGGCTATGACTAATATGCCTAGAAAACCCAAAAGAATCTATTGCAAAGGTATTAAAAATAATGTTATTTAGCAGTTAAATCCATTATCAAAAACCAAATTTAGAAATTGAGGAAAGGCGGGGGCGGGGGGGGGTGCCTGGCTCGCTCAGTAAGTGGAGCATGTGACTCTTGATCTCAGAGTTGTGAGTTCAAGCGCCACATCGGGTGTGGAGCCTACTTAAAAAAATATATGAAAAAAGGAACAAAATCACAAAAGCAACAAAAAAAAATATAAACTACCAAAGCAGTGCCTTAATAAATCTAAGTAAAACTAAAAAACTTTATTGAGATACAAAAATTGACTTGAATCAGAAATCTTGGGTTTGGGACTAAGAAAAAAAAAATCAAAGAAAGAAATACAATTACAGTAGTCCCTTTTTATCCACAGGGGATATGTCCCGCTATGCCTGAAATCACAGATAGTACCAAACTCTATATATATGGTGTTTTTTCCTATAAAGACATACCTATGATAAGGTTTCATTTATAAGTTAGGGACAGCAAGAGATTACCACAATAACTGATAATATATTGAACAACTATAACAATGTACTATAACAAAAGTCATGTGTATATGATCTCTCTCAAAAATCTTACTGTACTGTGCTCATTCTTCTTGTGATGATATGGGATGATAAATGCCTACATGGTAAGATGAAGTGGGGTGAACGATGGAGGCCTTGTGACATAGCATTAGGCTGCTATGGACTTTCTGACAATCTGTCAGGAGGAGGATCATCTGATTCCAGACTGTGGCTGACTGTGGATAACTGGACCTGCAGAAAGCAACACCGTGCATAAGGGGGAACTACATGTATTAATGCTATCTTGTTTCCCTGGGTCAGAAACTATAATAACTGATATATTTCTACATCTTTCACATGGTCTGCCAGTGTTGAACAAATTTTTTTTAATTTTGTTTTAACATTTATTTATTTTTGAGAGATTCAGAGCACAAGCAGGGGAGAGGCAAAGAGAGAGGGAGACACAGAATCTGAAGCAGGCTCTAGCACACAGCCCAATGTAGGACTCGAACCCACAAACCGTGAGATCATGACCTGAGCCAAAGTCAGACTTTTAATGGACTGAGCCATCCAGGCACCCCTGAACAAATTTTTAAATACCTAAAAATTTATAGAGCCATGAGCAGCCCAGCTTCACAATCCTGGATACATTTTTCATGTGTTTGACAGAGCAGTTTCTACCTCTCGTGTCTACCTTAGGATCTAGAATGTCAGAGCTGGAAGGAATGTGAAAGATCAGTGAAGTCTGAAGGAAGTGCAGATTTCAGCCACTGAAATCAGAGCTTGGAGCCCCAAAGTGTGCTGTGTAGTATTCAAAACAAACAGAGCCCACGGTATTTCCCCTGAACCTCTTCCAGCCGCTGGACTAGCAACAGAAGCAGCAGTGTTCCTCTGGCCTGTTAGGCAGGACTGGTATTTTTTTCAAATCATCTTTAAAAGAAGAGAAGTGGGGAGTGCAACTTTCCCCCAACTCTTCCTCATGCAATCCAGGCTCTCCCCAAAGGAGGCTGCCTGCAAAGACATGGACCAAAAGAGTGTTTTTAACACATATTCTATTATAATTTCATCCACAGTTATTCAAGGTACACTGTCTTTAAATAACTTACTACAAAGTTTAAGTTTCAGAAAGAAGGAAAGAAAAGACAATTTTATACCCCTAAACCAATACTTGTCCATACAGGTTATTTTCTTGAGAAACAGCCCTGATTTGCATTGACTTTTTCTTATTTCCTGCAGGCAAAACCCTGCTGGCATTGGCCTGTATAATCCTGCTTATGGGCCCAAGAATGTGTCAGGGCTGCTTTGCAATCCTTCTCAACCACATTTGACTTTTTTTTAAATTAAACATTTTACATGATTGTTCTGGATGACTGGATCCTATATTCAGTAAACTGTCAGTTCTAAAAAGATATGACAAAAAAACCCAGAACTTGAATGGCTATCACGTATATTTAAAATATCAAAATTGCTACAGATACTATCTATAAGTACGTATGGTATCTTTTCCACAAAGTCCTAACAGAATGCAGTCCCTTACTTAAGCCTATTCAAAAAAAGAAAACAAAAACAAAATATAAATATTTCCAGAATCAATGTTTCAAGAAGATTTCTACTTTTTATATCACTTTTCTGATAGGTGCCCTATAGCATAAAACTATATAGTACTTTTAGAAAAAAAATATTCAAGCATTCATGGAAAGTTTGTATAATATAGGTCATCTAAAACAGATGCAATGAGAAAAATATGTTCAGAATACAATCAAGCAACACACCATCCTTTACTCCTTAACATTCATACCAGGGAATGCAACACAAATCCAGGTTTTCCTCTCAGAAACCTAAAGATAAATTTGAATGAATATGCCTGCTTCTAGGTTATGGTATCTACTATATCAGATATGATAGTCCTCTGAATTAAGCACTAATTATTCAGTGATTTAGGACCAGCTATGTGACCAACATTGTGCTACAGTGCTTTAGGGCCAGGAATCCAAGAGAAATAGAAGGCAAGATTCTTTTCCTCAAGAAGTTTACAATCTAATTAGGGAAATTAAACTAACAAACTAGAAATAATTTTTTTAAATATTTACTTCTGAGAGAGAGAGAGATAGTATGAGCAGGGGAGGGTCAGAAAGAGAGGGAGACACGGAATCAAAAGCAGGCTCCAGGCTCTGAGCTAGCCATCAGCACAGAGCACGACGCGGGGCTCAAACTCATGAATTGTGAGATCATGACCTGAGCGAAAGTCGGACGTTTAACCAACTGAGCCACCCAGGTGCCCCTAGAAATAATTTTTTTAATACAAAGCAATGTATTCAAGCAAGCCTAATTATTATGTACAGGGCCCAAGTTCAACAGAAATTCAGTTTATAGACAGAGATGAGGATAAGAGTATACATATCAGAATATTTATCAGTTCCAACTATACCTCTGAGTAAAAAATGGGGCTGGGAGCAGAGGTAAAGGGAAGGGAGAACAGCGGTTCTGATTTCATATCCTGAATAATTATGTGCCTGTTCAATTTGCATTGGAAGTTTTTATACCTCTTTTGTTTATTTAGCCAACAGGAATTTATAATTCTAAAACTTTCAAGATACTAACTGAAAAAGGATGAAAATATTTTTGTATGGTTTCTTAGATGACACTAAATCTGAAAATCTCTATCAATCTCTAAAATCAAATAAAAAGTTCAATTAATTTTCTTAAATGTTTTCTATTGTAAAATGACTCAAACAAGTTAAAACTTAATAAGTTAGCACACATATAATCTATCCTAATATTCAGCAAAAACATTTGTAGTATCATTTGCAGGTCTTCTTAACAAAAAGGCTCTGGTAGCTAGTGTCCAAGATGGTCCCCATTGATTTCCACCTCCCAGGAGTCCCCTCCTCAGTGAACAGGGCTAACCTGTGTAATCCATAAGATAGAGCAGAAATGATAGTGTATGGCTATGTCATAAAAGATACGGGCACTTCTACCTTGTTCTCTCTTAGATCACTCACTCTAGGGGAAACCAGCTGTCATGTTAACACTCAAGAAGTTCTATAAAGAGGTCTACATGATAAGGAATTGAGGTCTCCTGCAAACTACCAGCTCCAAATGGCCAGTCTTGTGATTGAGATTTTCTAGCCCCAATCAAGCCTTCAAATAATGGCAGCCAACAAGATCTTGATGATATCCCATGAGAAATCTCAAGCCAGAATACACATAAGTTGCTCCTGGATTCCTGACCCAAGGACACTATATGAAATCATAAAAATCCATTATTTTAAGCTGCTAAGGTTTGGGGTGATCAGTTACAAAGAAATAAATAACTGAAAAAGGCTCAAAAGGTAAAACTCTAGCTCTTCAGGTATGTCATGACATTTCCTAGAGAACCTAAGATCTCAAAATCACTTAACAACGATCATTTATTTAGGTAAGTGTGTGTTTTCTTCCTTATTACCTAGTATTACATAATTTTTGTTTAAGAAAATCTATTAAAAACTGAAGTATTCTGTGCTGGATTATTAATCAAAACAAAGAGTATGTGCATTAACAACATACATTGGGAAATATTTAATACAGCCTTCTTTGTCCCACATAATTATTCCATATACATTATGAAATATTATCATCTAACATTTCATTACCTAGGTCAGCAACTTTAAAAGACACATCCCTTTCAAGACACATCTCACACCTGTCAGAATGACTAAAATCAACAACTCAAGAAACAACAAGTGATGGAGAGGATGTAGAGAAAGGGGAACCCTTGTGAATGTTAGTGGGAATGCAAACTGGTGTAGCCACTCTGGAAAAGAGTATGAAGGTTCCTTAAAAAGTTGAAAATAGAACTACCCTATGATTCCACAATCACTTCTTGGTATTTGCTCAAAGAATACAAAACAATAATTCAAAGGGATACCTGCACCCCTATGTTTATAGCAGCAATGTTTACAATAGCCAAGATATGGAAGCAGCCCAAGTGTTGATCAATGGTAAATGCATAAAGAAGAGCTGGTATGGATATATAAAATGGACTGTTATTCAGCCATTAAAAATAATGAAATCTTGCCATTTGCAATGGCATGGATGGAGCCAGAAAGTATAATACTAAATGAAATAAGTCAGTAAAAGACAAATACCATATGACTTCACTCATATGTGGTATTTAAGAAACAAATGAGTAAAGGAAAAAATTAAGAGAGAAAGAAACCAAGAAACAGACTCTTAATTATAGAGAACAGTCTTATGGTTACCAGAGGGGAAGGGGATGGGGGAGATGGGTTAAATAGGTGGGTACACTTGTGGTGAGCACAGGGTGATGCATGGAAGTGTCCAACCACTATATTGTACATGTGAAACTAATATAACACTGTATGTTAACTAACTGGAATTAAAATAAAAATTTGGAAACAGGACACTTCCCATGAACCATTGTTAACAGCATTTATGAAAGCTACTGAATCACACAGAGAAATCAAGAGCTTACTAGAAGCAGAAGGTGTTATAAGCCCACACCAAGAAATGGTTCTTTGTCCTATTATGAAACAAAGCCAATGAAGGAAATTCTGTAAGCCCTATAACACAGATCTATAAATAATAATATCTAAACTATATTTCTATTTTAGGCAACGTATACATACACAACTTCCTTAGTTAAGATGAAGAATGACTAATATCACCCATAAAGGAGCATTGATAATCAGCCTCCAGTTATCCCTTCTCCATACTAAATTCCAGCTCCTCCAAATTTTTCTTGTAAGGATCAGGAGTAGAAATGATAAATTTTCAGAAGAACCCATAAAAATGTTCTTGAAGCTTCCTAATCTCACACATGATTTAATATCATAAATAAATACTTCAATAATAAAATTCATGTCTCTAAGAGTAAGCATATTTTAATTTATACCATTCAACAAATATTTATTTAAAGAATGACTACTAAGTCCAAGGAATTATGCAGGGTGATGTGAGGGATAAAAAGTCACAAGATAAATAATCTTGCCTCCAGGTTGTTTATGATCTGATAGAACAGATTCAGGATTCATTTGATCCATCCTACTAAAAATAAAAAGACAAGTAAGACTGTATTCTGATCACTTAGGTATTCACAGCCTGGAAAAACATATATATTGGTGCATATGTAAGTAACAATAATACATGGCAGAAAAGACACAGACAGTAAATTTATAACACAGAGTTGGAGTAAAGAGGGGGAAGATTAAAGAGATTTAAAATAGAAGGAAGTATTTCCATAAAATAGGCCATAAAAGAAAGGTAGGAGTTAAATGTGCCCAGTGGATACAAAGGGCATTTCATGTGGAGAAAGACTCTTTGGTCAGATTTTCAAGTCCTTTCTCCTCCCCCTGGGGCAGGCACAAACATGCCACTTACTGCCAATAGGTAAGGTGAGGATGGAAGGAATCTTCATATTGGTCTCTTCACTCCTATACAGCCAAGAGATAGTGATGAACCCTATGGTTTGCTTCTCTAAAATAGTTGTGCTGATAGCCAGAGTCCAGTTTAAAGGGGGAAATCACTCTATTCATTTGGGTTTTTATGAAGTTGTGAGAATTTGTACCACAGTTCCTATGACCTTAATTTCCCTCCTCCCACTTTGCTCATTTCTGAAGCAACAAAGTTCATTTCTGGGTGGAAGCAAAGAGCTTATTCGAGTCATGAAGTGATTTGATCACTTTTCTCAGTTGGAAGCATCAGAAATGGCCCCTTTTCATGTAGGTGGTATTGAAAGGCTGGCAAGACTCACAGAATCAGTGGGAGAAAAACCAAAGGAGTCACAAGATGAAGAAGCAGGAAGCATCATAATAGTGTTATAGCAAGAACAGACTTGCCAGGCTTCCTCGTGACACAATGGCTCGGAATGAATCTTTACCATTCCTTTCTTAAGCAGACATGGTATGTTCAGGAAGTTTTAAAAGTGTAGTGGATATGGGGTACCTGGGTGGCTCAGCTGGTTAAATGTCCAACTCTTAATTTTGGCTCAGGTCATGATCTCATGGTTGGTGAGTTCAAATTAACAGCACAGAGCCTGCTTGAGATTCTCTCTCTCTCTCTCTCTCTCTTCCTTCTCTCCCTTCTCAAAATAAATAAATAAACATTTTTTTAAAAAAGTGTAGTGGATGGCTTGTGTGTCAAATCACATTAATGGTCTCAACTCTTCACCTCTCACTCTACCTACACGCTTTGCTATGTAACTTTTCAGTTTTCCCATCAAGAAGCAAAGTTTTCCTATTTCTTGACTCAAATGTATCTATGTCACTTGCTTTGGCCAATAAAATGAGGCAGAAGTATTGTGTGCCAATTCTGAATTTAGGGCTCAAGAGTTCTTGCACGTTGTTCTCTTGAGCTTCTTTTGTAACTCTAAGAAAGGTATGCCTGATCAAATCAATGGTTCCAGGGTGAAAAACCATGGAAGTACCTGGTCTATATGTTGGTCCAACGGAGAGACACATGGAACAAAAGCTGCCCTAGCTAAAGTCTCCAGCTGACCCAATGATACATGAACAAGCCAACTGCCCCACAGACACATGTGCAAGTCCACTGTAAATCAGCTGATTCCAGCCAATCTACAGATGCAAAAGCTATAATAATATTGTCTTAAGCCACTGGGGTCTGGTTTTATTTGTTACACAGCATTAGCTGACTGACACATCTGGTAAATGCCATTAGATGGCAAGAGAAAAGTACAAGGTTAGTAAGGTCAAATCATGAAAAACACTTATGCTCTATATTTTGGAGGTGGACTCTATTTTGTGGTTAGTAGGAATACAACCAAATTTTTTAGTGAGAAAATAACATAATACAAGTGTCTGGTGAATAAACTTTAGTGGGAGTGAAAACTGGAAGTTCTTCCTGAAGACAATGAAAGGATTCAAGTGAAGGGCTTAATTTAAGGCACAGTCAGCAGAAATAAGGAGCAGGTTTAAAAGAATATTCCTTATTAATTATCATTCTCCCTTTCTTAAGGCTGTTATTACAAATCAAAATGAAAGATTAATTTTAAAAAATAGCCCTCAAGTTTTTGAAATATCGGTAGCCTCATCTTGAATCTAAATGGGATTCGAACATGTTTGGACAATCTGGCAAAATCTAATGAGATAGACTTCCCAAAATCTCTTTTGCATGAATATGGAGAGTTACGTGGCAGGAAAAAAAACAAAGAATGAAAGAGCTAGGCATGAGGCACAGAACCTCGTAAGAAAACCTCGGTCTTCTACAAGAAGTAACAATTCTGCCTCTCAGATTTTTCTTCTGGTCCAGCCCAGTGGGACTCAAGTCTGATGTATGGTAGCTTTGTGATGGGGGTAAAGGGGTACACCAGAAAATGAAGATGGGTGCTCTAAGTAAACAATGAAAGAAAAAACTAACTTAACACATCCTACTGAAGGAGAGTCCTCTTCACCCAACACAGTCCTCTTGCCCTAACCAGGGCTGACTGATCATGTAGACTCAGCCTGGGGCCAGGACGTTTTAAGGACCTACAAAGATGTTTTTATTTTAGTTTCTTTGAAAATCAGAAGAAAAAAGTAAGTTTAATAATGATGAATATGTAATCATGAAACCAGCCTTCAGTATTTTCTGTGGCATAAGCATCCCCAAAGGCAAAAGTACATAGGGCCTACAAAAGTCATAATGCAGCTCAGGGCCACCAGAGCTTTGGAACTGTGGAGAGCCTTGAACTGTGTTTGAGATGACCAGGATGGGGGTGTTGGTAATTGTCCTTCCCCAATCGCTCCCCTCAGAATACATGAGTAGTAAACCACAAGGCCAGAGGCATACGGGGAATTTAGCAGACTGAGAGCAAAGGAGTTTGGGGTATCCTTTCTTACTTCCTCTCCCCTTCTCTCCTAAGGGATCCTTTGCCCCATGACAAGGCATTCCATGGGCAGTATGACAAGAGAGCCACCACCTGAGAGAAGCAAGAAATCTGCCTAGTGGCTTGAGCAGGCATTCCACCTGCATTGCTTGAAACTTGAAAAAACAGCTGTGTGGGGACAGGCACGATTGGAAATACTCTTTAAATGGGTGGTTTTCAGAGCCTGGAGCCTGTTTCGGAGTCTGTGTCTCCCTCTCTCTCTGACCCTCCCCTGCTCACGCTGTCTCTCTCTCTCCTAGAAATAAATTAAAAAAAAAATAAAAAATAAAAAAAATAAATGGGTGGTTTTCAACTTTTTAAAAGCAGGATCCGCTTGCCAAACAAATCCATACTTAGAGCATCAGCATATGTAGTAGATAAATAGGGAACGTTGCAGTACGGGAAGGGCTGCTGGAGAGTGGTGGGAGTGCCAGCGTCCCGCCCACTCATTCCTTCTCCCTCCTCCACAGGACCTCAGGACTCTCTGGGACACTGGGTCTTGCTAAGTCAAGCATATAGATGGGCTCATCCAAAAACAAATTTACATTTAGAACTCATTCCATTTGTAAATTGTTTTGTAATCATATATTCATTTAACTCCCATAGATTCAACTATATATGTGGGGTGGAGGGGAAGAAAAATAAAGCAATCTGTTCAAATCAAGGCTTTGGGGTATGCATGAGATGACAAGTTTAACTCACTGCTCCTTATGTCAGTCTCGGTTCCTGGTTAAGTGTGGGAGTATGAGCATCTCACCTAAGGTATATGATTCTGGTTTTAAGGTGTTATACATCCCCAAACAATAACCAGCCAGGTCATCCTGGGCTAGCCTACCTCCCCTGGGCTTGCATGTCGTTGTGTCACAGGGTCCCAGTGCCTTAAAGACATTCAAGGGTAATTTTGACTGTTCATTTTCAACTTATGTGCTGATTTGGGAACCTGAACCCCTCATAAGATAAAGCTTCACATTAACCATGGCAACTCTTTGATTTTCAAATGGTCAACAGTGACACAAATGTCAATGTTTTCTCAAATCTTTATCTGTGTTAATACCATGATCATCATGTCTGAGGTAATTGACCTAATAATAAATAAAGTAAAAATGTTTCAATTTGATAATATGAGTTAGAGAATTAAGAATTTAGATTAACACTTGAGGGGAGCTTGTGTGGCTCAGTGAATTAAGCGTCTGACTTAGGCTCTGGTCATGATTTCACGGTTCGTGGATTTCAGCCCCATGTTGGGTTCTGTGCCAACAACTCAGAGCTTGGAGCCTGCTTCAGATTCTGTGTTTCCCTCTCTCTCTGCTCCTCCCCTGCTCATGCTCTGCCTCTCTCTCTCAAAAATAAATTTAAAAATGTTAAAAATTTTAAAAAAGAATTTAGATTAACACTTAAAATCAACTTGTACATCTTGGTAATTAATCATCATATTCATATTTTAAAGAAAAATAAACTCTGTGCCAGGCAACAGCACATTTGAGACTAATATCTAAGTTTTAGAGCAAAAACACAGTTATAGTCTCAAAAAATGTCAGAAGCTTCCATAATCATTCCATATTACATACATTTCAAAAGTGAAGATGAAATAAGGACTTTTTCAGAAAATGTATTTATCCAGAGCTTTTATAAAAACTAAAAGCCAAGACTAACCAAACCAAAGGTGGCTTCACCACCTCATATACACTTTGAAGTAACAATGCCCAAGGTCCTCATGTTCTCTCTTTTCTTTAGACAAGAAAAGCATGATTGGGGTTCCAGAGTGGCTCAGTCATTTGAGTGTCCAACTCTTGATTTTGGCTCAGGTCATGATCCCATCGGGCTCTTTACTCACAGTGTGGAGCCTGCTTGGGATTCTCTCTCTCCCTCTGTGCTCTCTGTGCTCTCTCTCTCAAATGAAATAAACTTTAAAAAAAAGGGAAAACACATAAAATCACATAAAATGACTGACATATTTCCACAACATAATATAAATCAAGAGTTGGCAAATGATGGCCTACTAACCAAATCTGGCCAGCCACCTGTTTTTGTTTGGCCCATGAACCAAGAATGGCATTTACATTTTTCAATGAGTTTTTAAAAGATCAAAAATAATAATATTTCATAACAGGTATAAAGTATATAAAGTTCAAATTTTGGCATTCATTAATAATATTTTGGTTTTCATCATAAATAATTGTGGATTTATCTTCTTTCATTATATAAGTACCTACATACTGTCCTTGATTTTGCCTCTTGGCCCACAAAGATTAAACTATTTACTATCTAGTCCTTTACAGAAAAGTTTGGTAACCCTTGATGTAAATGACAGATAAGTAATAAGAAATCACCACCCTGTGGGAAAAAAAATGCATTGCTAAAGAAGACCAAAGGAATGAATTTTTCACTCTGGAATTTCAGACAAAACAAATACTGCTAAGAGTTGGTACGTATCGCAAAAAGAAATCAAACTATTTCCTTAGGTAGGGTTACATGGGTTACACTGATTTTTATCGCCTCATTACATACCATATTGTCTGAAAAAAAAGATAAAGTGGGATCTCCTCTCAAAATTAAGTTCCTTAAAAGTTTAAGCCTAAAAATTCAGCAACCACTATACTTCATCCTTCCACTTTAACTTAAAAGACTTTTATTAATGAAAATAATTTTTTACAAAATTAGTATCTGTGAAAAATCTACTTAATGATAGGCCATGGACTAAAAAATTTTCCATTCATGAAGCATACCAATAAACTTCGTATTTTTATTTATAAATTGTTCAAATCATTCATACTATAATAACTTCCCAAATATACTAGGCCCTTTCTTGGCTCAGTAACCTTACTTATGCTTGATTCTCCATCAGGAATTCTCTTTCCAGATACCCTCCTGCTGTAGTTTCTTCCAGGTAACATAGGTAGATAAGCAAGATATTTTGGAGTTTGTGTGGGAAAAGATAAGTGGTCTTTTTTTTTTAAATAGATAGCTCCCAAACTTTCGAAACCTTTTGAAAACTATTTTTTATTGAAATGCCTCTCCTTTAACATTCACTCAGAATTCACTGTCCCCACAACACATTACTTATATTTCCATTTTTCACTTATGCCATTCTATCCAATTAGGATGTAATTTTAGAATCAACTACCTAGTTCTTTATAGATTTCAAGAAGCTAGTCATCTTCTGGGGTTCCTCACCTGGAATGGCACTGCCAGGTACAAATGCGAGAAAGGAGGAGCCATCTCAGACACCTCTGCTCTCCCTCACCTCCCAAATCCAACTCATCACCAAATCCTTAAATTGCTGCCTACATATTTCTGAAACCCTCACTGTAGCCTCTTAATTACTGTAACTCATAGCCAATCTAACTACTTCCTGCTATAGCCATTCATTCCCCACAAAACAGGAAATCCTCTCAAATCAACTCTCGATATACACATATCCTGACATCCCTGACTAGTTCATCTATACATAGCCCAAGCAACCATAGCACTACACGACTTATAAAATTGTATTAGGGTTTGAAGCCTGTATCTCGCACTATAAGTAGATCATAAGTTATGATGTGTATACACCAGCTCTTCAAAGATGTCTCATGATCGAATTAATGTTGGGCAATATCTTATTATTGTTGGCATTCTCCAGGTTGCCAACTACTTTAGAGAAGTCCATTTTCGAGGTTCTATACTTAATTCTATAATTTTTATAATATTTTCAGAAGTGCCTTCAGAGACAATTTGCCATCCACAAAAGAAAAATCTGTCTTTCTTCTTCCTTACCACACCTGGATTTTTTCACCCAGGGTGGTTTTACTCCAAAAGTATTCACTCCTTTTATTCAAAAGACATTGCTTTAAATGACATTTGGTTGTTTCAAAAAATCCAACCCATCCCTGAATGCTAGATAGTTGACAAAAAGTAAGAAAAATAATGTACCACGGACTATGAATGTGAACAATTACCAAGTGCTTACTGTGTGCCAGGCATTGAATATTTTGTAAACATTACTTCACTTAGTTCTCACAACAAAGCTATGTGAAAATGATTACTATTGTTCCAACTTTACAGGTTAAAAAAAAACAACAACATAAATTCAGTACACAATTAAAATCTAATCTCCTCAAACTATTCCAAAAATTAGAAGAGGAAGGAAAGCTTTCCTTTATTAAATTTTTTTAATTTTTTATTTATTTATTTTTTAATGTTTTATTTACATCTGAGAGAAAAGGAGAGACAGCAGGAGCAGAAAAGGGTCAGAGAGAGACAGAGACACAGAATAGGAGAGAGAAAGAGTTTCTCAGACAAATAAAAACTAAGAGTTCATGACCACTTAAGCAGCCCTACAGGAAATATTAAAGGGGACTTTTTGAGTGGAAAGGAAAGACTGTAAGTGAGAGTAAGTATTTTTGGAAAATCAGTCAAGGGATTCATAAAATAAAACGGTATAAAATATGACACCCTAACGTAGGGAGGAGAGGAGTAAATAATGGGTTCAAACTTAAAGCGACCGTCAACTTAATATAGACGGCTATATGCAGAAGATGTTATATACAAACCCAATGATAACTACAAGTCAAAAACCAGTAAGAGGTATGCAAAGAATAAAGACAAAGGAATCCAAGTACATCACTAAAAAAAAAAAAAAAAAAAAAAAACCTCAACAAACCATGAAAAAGAGCAAGAGAAGGATCAGAGATAAACTATAAAAGCAATCACAAATAAGTAGCAAAATAGCAATAAGTATATATCTATCAATAATTACTTTGGGTTTTTTAAAGTTTATTTATTTATTTTGAAAGAAAGAGTAGGGGGGAGGGCAGAGAGAAAGGGAGAAAGAATCCCAAACTGACAGTGTGGAAATTGATGGGGGACTGAATCCCACAAGCCATGAGATCATGACCTGAGCTGAAGTCAAGAGTCAGATGTTAAGCTGACTGAGCCACACAGGTACTCCTATCAATAATGAACATGAATATAAATGAACTATAATCCCCAAAGCAATCTACATATTTAATGCAATTCCTACCAAAATACCAACAGCATTTTTCACAGAACTAGAAAAAGTAACACTAAAATCTGTATGGAACCACAAAAGACCCCAAATAGCCAAAGCAATCCTGAGAAAGAACAAAGCTGAAAGTGTCACAACTCCTGATTTTAAGGTATACTACAAAGCTGGAGTAATCAAAACTGCACAGTACTGGAACAAAAAAAGACACATAGCTCATTGGAGCAGAATAGAGAGTCCAGAAATAAACCCACATTTATATGGTCAATAAGTCTATGACAAAGGAGGAAGGAATATAAAATAGGGAAAAGACAGTTTCTTTAATAAATGCTGCTGGGAAAACTGGACAGCTAGCTACAAGCAAAAGAATGGAACTGGACCACTTTCTATCACCATACTCAAAAATAAACTCAAAATGGATTACAGACCTAAAGGTGAGACCTGAGACCATAAAAATCCTAGGAGAGAACACAAGCAGTAATTTCTCTGACATCAGCCATAGCAACGTTTTTCTAGATATGACTCCTAAGGCAAGGGAAACTAAAGCAAAATAAACTGTTGGGAATACTTCAAAATAAAAGCTTTTGCATAGCCAAGGAAACCATCAACAAACAAAAAGGCACCCTACTGAATTGGGGAAGATATTTGCAAATAATATATCTGATAAGGGGTTAATATCCAAAATATATAAAGAACTTATACATCTAAACATAAAAAAAAACCCAAAAAACAAATCTAATCAAAAAATAAGAAGACCTGAATAGACATTTCTCCAAAGAAGACATCCAGATGGTAGACACATGAAAAGATGCTCAACATCACTAATCATTAGGGAAATGCAAATCAAAATCACAATGAGACCTGACACTTGTCAGAATGGTTAGAAAAAAAAAAAAAAGACAAGAAATAACAAATGTTGATAAGGATGTGGAGAAAAAGGAACCCCCATACACTGCTGGTGGGAATGTAAATTGGTACAGTCACTGTAAAAAAACAGTATGGAGGTTTCTCAAAACACTAAAAATAGAAATACAAGGGTGCCTGGGAGGGCTCAGTCAGTTGAGCATCTGACTTTGGCTCAGGTCATAATCTCATGGTTTGTGAGTTTGAGCCCTGTATTGGACTCGCTGCTGTCAGCACAGAGCCCTCTTTGGATCCTCTGCCCATCTCTCTTTCTCTGCTTCTCCTCTGCTGGCGTGCTCTCTCTCTCTCAAAGTGAATAAACATTTTTAAAACATAGAAATACCATTCCTGAGTGTTTAACCAAAGAAAATGAAACACAAGTGTGAAAAGATATACACACTCTTATGTTTGTTGCAACATTATATTTGATAGCCAAGATGTAGAAGCAACCCAAGTATCCATCAACAGATGAATGGATACAGAAGATGTGATATATATATACATATATCCACACATAATAGAATATTACATGGTCATTAAAAAGGATATCTTGCCATTTGCAACAACATGGATGGACCTAAAGGGTACTATGCTAAGTGAAATAAGTCAGACAGAGAAAGACAAATACCTTATGAGTTGACTTATATGTGGAATCTAAGAAACAAAACACATAAACAAACTATAAGCAGAAACAGGCCCATAAATACAGAGAACAATCTGAACAAACTGATGGTTGCCAAAGGAAATGGGTATGTGGAATGGATGAAGGGGAGTGGGCGATACAGGCTTCCAGTTATGGAGTGAGTAAGTCACGGGAATAAAAGGCACAGCATGGGGAATATGTTCAATAATACTGTAGTAGTGTTGTGTGGTGACAGATGGTACCTACACTTATGGTGAGCATAGCAGAGCATGTAGACCTGTTCAATCACTGTGTCATATTTATGTGTCATAAACTGAAAACTCAAGTAACCTTGTGTGTCAACTCTACTTCAATTAAAACAAAAAAGAAATTGAAGTTCAGAGAGATGATTAAGAGTCTGAAGACAGGTAGCCTTCAGTTTTAGACTCTAAAACAGAGTGATTTTGTAGCAAAGCTCTTATGAATGCCAATAAATGGAATATTGGGTGGTGGCAGTATCAGATTAATGTTTGTTTGCATTTCCTGGGAATCCACATCTTATTTCATTACCTTTTGTTGGTCCCTATTCAAAGTATTTGGGGCCCTTCATGATGCTGAGTCATGCTGAATAAGCCTGGGAGGAATTGTTAAAAAATAACAACCTATGACAGGAATATCACAAGGCAAAGGAAGGTTACTTCAAACTGATACAAAGGTAGTTCTGGAAGGAAAGATCCATCCTGGCTGGTTGTTCATATTCTATAAATTCAAGATATCATGACTCATAAAAATATCATGGTAGCAAAGTAGCAATATAGAAATTAAAACAGGAAGTTTTATTTTAAAACTGCTGGAAAAATCTCAAAATACAGAAAGTTAAACAAAAATAGAATTAATATGAGAAATTATTTCTATTCTATACTTAGATTTCTTTTGAAGTTTTCTAGCCTTTGCTCTTCTGGGTACCACTCAGTTTCTTTATTTAGATAAACATATTTGTCAGTTTATGTTTTATCATAAATATCCATCTTTTACAGTATCTAAATTCAAGAGTGGTATTTGGCCATAGTTCTTGCTTTTCCAACCTTTATGTCAAAACCTCTAGGCCTGCTACACTAGACAAGAAGTGGTTTAACAGCTGGGGGAGGGGGGGGAGGGCGCAGTGGGTCAGTGGCTCTAGTTGTAACACACACCTTAACAGCAGCCCAAACAACTCAGTCATAGTGTTCACAAACCTATCCGCAGACTGAAATGAAATCATATACTCAGTATTTATTTAAAAGTGATTTAAGGAGGGTGCCTGGGTGGCTTAGTCGGTTAAGCGTCCGACTTTCGCTTAGGTCATGATCTCGCGGTTCGTGGGTTTGGGCCCCGCGTCGGGCTCTGTGCTGACTGCCAGCTCAGAGCCTGGAGCCTGTTTCAGTCTGTGACTCCCTCTCTCTCTGACCCTCCCCTGCTCACACTGTCTCTTTCTCTCTCCTAGAAATAAATAAAACATTAAAAAAAAAGTTTTAAAAAAAGTGATTTAAGGAATAAATTGATAAATGGTAAATTTGTAATCTCCAGATTAACATTAATGGATTGTAGTCAACTATGAAATCTAGCATCATTCTCTGTGGATTTGAAAACAAAATTTTTCACAAAAGTGAACTATTGGAACTTCATCAAAAGAAAAAGACTTCTGCACAGTGAAGGAAACAATCAACAAAACTTACTCATATTTCTGGGAGCACTATTATTCCAATTTAACTTTTGTCTAGGTACACTCATCTTTTTGAAGAATATTCTTATATATCTTTTTTCAGAATAAATAAAACAGGAGAGAAATTATTTATCCCTGGGCTGCTTTACTCTCTGACAATTTTATCAGTTCCAACATTTGTTTTCTTAAAATGATGTTCATTATCTTCTCAATAGAAGGAAGATTTCTAAAACGTATCTGTAGAAAAAGTTATTTTAAGCAAGCTTTAACTATTAGAAGACATTGTTTTAATTTTTTTTAATTTTTAATGTTTATTTATTTTTTAGAGAGAAAAATAGATCACAAGCAGGAGAGGGGAAGAGAGAAAGGGAAACACAGAATCCGAAGCAGGCTCCAGGCTCTGAGCTGTCAGCACAGAGCCTGACATGGGGCCGGAACTCAGGAATCGCGAGACCATGAACTGAGCCGAAATCAAATGCTTAACCAACTGAGCCACCCAGGCACCCCAAGAAGACATTGTTTTAAATTAACATTTTTCTAACTAGGAATATACTTAAAAAGTTTACTTTTGGCAATGACCTGATACACCATAACAACCTAAAAGTATATTCTATAATTTTTTAATGTTTATTTGAGAGAAAATGAAAGCAGGGGAGGGACAGAAAGAGGGGGAGACACAAAATCTGAAGCAGACTCCAGTCTCTGAACTGTCAGCATAGAGCCTGATGCAGGGCTTGAACCCACAAACCGTGAGATCATGATCTGAGCCGAAGTCAGATGCTTAACAAACTGAGCCATCCGGGCACCCTTTTATTTATTTTTTTAAAATACTTCAGAGTTATTTATTATTATGTCTTACTATTATAATACATATAGTAAGTTGCCAGTGTGTATGTGTATGTGTGTGTGTGTATAGAGACATATAACAACAATAATAGTGATAAACTGACAAGAGAATGTCTTTAAATATTTTATCATTTTATCAAAAATTCTCTAGGAAATGTAACCACATTTTACAAAAATGAAAGCCCAGAAGCAAAACAAGTCATACCATAGAACCTCAGAATAATTTAGGAATTGGTAGCAATCTCCAAAAGTGAGGGTGCAAGTGGAGCTGAATATTCCTCCCTAGGCCCCCTCCTTCCAGGTAAATAATCCTCTCTCCCACACCACAGCAGAAGACAAAAGGGGTTGGAAGTAAAATATGTCTGCAGGAATGTTTATTTCAAATACAAAGGAAGAAGAAAAAAAATTGAGAAAATTCTCCCAGAAGAAAGAAGAGACAATGAGGAGAAAAATAAGAGAGAAATATTTAAAAATTAAGAAAATTACTCTAGAGGACCAACATTCAAATAATACAAAATCCAGAAAGAGAGAATTGAGAAGATAGAGGCGAAGATATTTTTTTAAAGAAATAAAAGGAGATTTCCCAGAAGTAACTGACAGAAATGAGTCACTAGAATTCAAAGGGCTATTGAGGGCCCACCACAAGTGAGTGATAAAAGAACCACATCATGTCATTGTGAAATTCTAGAAAACGTGGAGTGAAAAGCTTTTACAGAGGTGGAAAAAGTGACTGAAAAGGAACCAAAATGAGAACATCGCTAGATTTCTTTTTTTTTTTTAATGTTTTTTATTTATTTTTGAGAGAGAGAGACAGCATGAGCAGGGGAGGGTCAGAGAGAGAGGAAGACACAGAATCTGAAACAGGCTCCAGGCTCTGAGCTAGCTATTAGCACAGAGCCAGATGTGGAACTCAAACTCATGAACCATGAGATCATGATCTGAGCCAAAGTCGGACGCTTAACTGACTGAGCCACCCAGGCGCCCTAGAACATCGCTAGATCTCTTACCTGCAACCATGGATGTTAGAAGATGAAACAGTGTTTCCAAAGTTCTGAATAAAATGATTTCCAACCTGGCATTCTGTGACCAACCAAACTATTGTCTTATTTTACTTTTTTAATATAATTTATTGTCAAATTGGTTTCCATACAACACCCAGTGCTCATCCCAAAAGGGCCCTCCTCAGTGTCCATCACCCGCTTTCCCCTCTCCCCTAGCCCCATCAACACTCAGTTTGTTCTTAGTATTAACCATCTCATCTCTTATGGTTTGCCTACCTTCCTCTCTGTAACATTTTTCCTCCTTCCCTTCCCCCATGGTCTTCTATTAAGGTTCTCAAGTTCAAAAAAAAACCATACTTCCCAAGTATCCTTTCTTGATACTAAATCAAGAAAGAGGAAAAGATAGGATGCAATCAATAGATAATGAAGGCAAATGTGAGGTCCACAGCTACGTAGTGGCCCAAAGGGTAATTAATCCTGATTATACTAGGAAATCGAAGACCTCCAAAAGGAATGTCTCAGTAAAAGAAGATAAGGGGTGTCTGGCTCGCTTAGTCGGTAGAGCAGGTGACTCTTGATCTCAGGGTCATGAGTTCAAGCCCCATGTTGAGCATGAAGCCTACCTTAAAAACAAAACAAACAAACAAACCAAAAAAAAACAAGAGAGAGTATCTGATGTATGTAAACTTAGTAAGAGGACATTTATTTGTATCAAAGAGCTTAGGGATAAATTAGTAATGTATACATGGAAAACTAACAAAAAGAAAACCTTTGCAATCATCAACTCTACTAAGAAGCAGTTACTCGATAAAGGACATTTTATTTGTGATGCATTCCTAAATATAATATTGCAAATACAAAAAATTATGATTAACTATA
>NW_027530683.1:1619688-1620992 GCF_008692635.1 Crocuta crocuta
GACAGTAAGTGGTAGTAAAAGTACTTAAATGTCATGTTCCATAAAGGAAATCAATAAATGCTATCTAGTATGAAGAAAAAGTAGAAATAGAAGCATTAAAATATGTTTAGAAATATACAGATAATAGAAGGTTAAGCAGTTAAAAGGCTGGATAGTAACATTCTAAGGGGGTAAGAATGGAGTTATGGAAAGGTTTGCAAAGGAACTGCTGTTATAAGCCTACTGACACTATATGACTTTCTATAGTTACTATCACTTTGACAAAAACTAAGTTAAAAATTAAACAAAACAACAATGGCATTAAATCCATTTCTTCTTCTATCTTTAATCCTTTCTTCCCTAGTTTTTTCCCCTCAGTGCATAAACATCTTTTCAAAGAAAATGCTTATATAACTTCTTATAGATATAACCCCAATTTCTTTTCTTTCCATCACAGTCAATATTACGCAAATCATTCCCTAATCAGGTCCTCACCATCACTCCTAAATTTGCTGCAATGGATTGAGTTGAACCATACGAAATGGTTGCTTTGGCCATTTCTTACCTACGTAAAGAGCCTTTAAAATGGTTCAACCTGGGGCGCCTGGGTGGCTTAGTCGGTTGAGCGTCCGACTTTCGTTCACGGTTCGTGGGTTCGAGCCCCGCATCGGGCTCTGTGCTGACTGCCAGCTCAGAGCCTGGAGCCTGTTTCAGTCTATGACTCCCTCTCTCTCTGACCCTCCCCTGCTTACGCTGTCTCTCTCTCTCTCTCTCCTAGAAATAAATAAAAAACATTAAAAAAAAAAAAAAAGGTTCAACCTAATGGTTTACTGTCATCGCCACCACCCAATTCTGAGTCCATCACCTGAATATGTCTCGCTGTGTCATTTATGCCCTGCTCTCTTGCTTTAATTCAGTCTTCAATTCTTTCTGAATTAAGGCTTCAGCCCCCTAACTCTTGCTTCCCACCAGTCCATGTTGGCACTGCTGTCAGAATGGTCTTTCTAAAACATTCATTGTATCATGTTACTCCCCTGCTTCCAATTCTTCAGTGCCATCTCAATGCCATCAGAATCAAACCTCAACTCTTTCCCATGATCACAAGCTGACCTCTGCCTGCCTCCCTAGCTTACATCCCTTCAGTATCTACATCCACTCTTGCTTGACACCAAACTTGCCCCCACCTTAATGCAGAGTTTACCACAATTCTATACTTGGGTCATACTAAACAACTCACATGCAGAAATGTTCTTTTAATTTTTATATATTAAATATATAT
This sequence comes from Crocuta crocuta, assembly GCF_008692635.1. NCBI lineage: Eukaryota > Metazoa > Chordata > Mammalia > Carnivora > Hyaenidae > Crocuta > Crocuta crocuta. Next base: position 1,620,947 of record NW_027530683.1, read on the forward strand.
GATTATATATCACTAATATTTGGTACTTCTAAGGCACTAGATAAAT
>NW_027530683.1:1621068-1658908 GCF_008692635.1 Crocuta crocuta
TAATCATGACCAGCACTAAGTAATGTACAGAATTAGTGAATCACTATACTGTACACCGAATCTAACATAACACTGTATGTTAACTATACTGGAATTAAAATAAAAATCTTAATAAAAAAAGAAAAGGCTGATGATGTTTTCTTAAATATTCAAATGCACAGTGACAGGGAACTAAGAACAACTTATAAATTGTATTAAATTGGTGAAAAGAAAGAAAGAAAGAGAGGGAGGGAGGAAAAGGAGTCTAGAAAAAATAAGTGTCACTTCATTTTTACAATGTTAACAACTATGTGAAGAAAATTCATAAACATTACAATCAATCTATATGCATAAAATTGTTCATTTTCCAAAAAGTGATAAAATGAAGCCTTATGGTTGGCCTTAAAGAATGTAAGTACTAAGTATTAGTACTTCTTTGTGTTTTCTGGTAAAAGACCTGCGTCATTAAGTTTTAAAAGCTGCCCAACCAGTTCTCAAACTAGCATCCCATCCAACAAAAGTTTAATTAGGTTTGGAGTTTTGTTTAAATTGACAGCTGTGGTTCAAAAAGCCCCCAAGGTCAGGGTATAGTTTGCATCTTAAATAATCTAATTGCCCAAAGGTTTTCTGTGGTTCTGTGGTGGTTATTTTTTATTCTGATTCTCAACGAATCTAGGTAATAGCTCTGTGCTAAGAATATGGTTCATTCAAATGCAAAATATTTTTACATTATCTCTGAATCAATAAAAGAGAAAAAAAAAGAAAGCAGTTATTCCTCACCTGTTCACCTTACAGACATCCTGCAACGTTACGGATCTAGGATCTAGCCCCAGCCGAGCCCACAGGAAGCAGGATGTAAGAAAAAAGGCCTTAGAGCAGGCAAAGGAGATGTCAGAAAAAGCCCATACAAAGGAAGCTCACACACTTTCCCATAGGAAAGCTTTTGAGGCCCTCCCTCAGAGGCTGTTTACTCTCACTTTACAAACAATATTACCAAGCTTATTTATCTAGTTTCAAAGCCTAGGGCAGAATAGAAATAAGATATTCGGAAGAGAGCTGTGGGAGAGGGGCTCCTTACAACACGTTGAAATACTGACTGCAAAACAGAGACAGCTGTCAGCCTAATGGGAAGGAGGAAACAAAAATTATATAAAGAAAACAAAAGAACCTAAAGCACAGCTGAATATAGGGTGTGGGGGCAAACACTTAACTCACCCAATAAGATCTTGGCATTATATTATAGCACAGTGTAAGGAACCAACATCCAAAATGGTATCCCTTGTCCTCAAGAAAGGGATTGATCAACTTAGTACCTGAGCTAGGTAATGAAAAGGCAAGCAGAACAAGTCACACCTGCTTTTACAAAAGGAAACGCTATTAAAGAATTTAGAGGGGGCACCTGGGTGGCTCAGTAGGGTAAGCCGGACTTCAGCTCAGGTCATGATCCCATGTTTCATGCATTCTAGCCCCATGTTGGGCTCAGATTCTGTGTTTCCCTCTCTCTCTGCCCCTTCCCTGCTTGTGCTCTGTCTCTGTCTCAAAATAAATAAAGCATTTAAAAATTTAAAAAAAAAATAATTTAGAGAATGTTTCTTCTGAAAGAGTAAAAATTAAAAAGGGCATATCTGTCCTTAAGGGATTGAACACATAATTATTAAGAAAATGATTTATTTGCTAAGGGACCCCCATGATGGCAGTTATAATGTATTTAAAAATCTAAGTGAAATAACTATTGAGTATTTACCCAAAGAAAAAACAAAAACATTAATGAAAAGATGCATGTACCCCTATGTTTACTGCAGAATTATTTACAATAAGTCAAGATATGGAAGCAACCTAAGTGTCCATCAATAGATAAATGGATAAGGAAGATGTGATGTGTGTACATGTCTTTATGCAATGAATTATAACACAGCAGTAAAAAAAAAAAAAAAGGATGAAATATTGCCATTTGAGACAATGCGGATGGACCTAGAGAGTATTATGTTAAGTGAAATAAGTCAGACTGAGATGACAAATACCATATGATATCACTCATAAGTGGAACCATAATAAAACAAAACAATGCATAAACAAAAACAAAGCAGAATCTGAACTATAAATATAGAAAACAAACTGATAGATGCTGGAGGGGGAGAAGGGAGGGTGATGTGCAAAATGAGTAAAGAGGAATGGAAGATACGGGTTTCCAGTTACAGAATGAGTAAGTCGTGAAATAAAAGGCACAACATGGAGAATATAGTCAATGATATTGTAATAAGCATTGCCTGATGATACATGATAGCTATACTTGTGGTGAACATAGCACAATATATAAAATCAGCAAATCATTATGTTGTATACCTAAAATTAATATAACATCCTGTGTCAACACACCTGAATTTTTAAAAATCTAGGTGAAATACATATTGGGCTATAGAACCTAAACCCCATATTTGTTTCATATAATAAATTTACAATACCAAAGAACACAAGAGTAGTAGTTAGAGTATCTGGAGTTTGATCTCTCTGCTCCACCACCAAGTGTATGTGGCCTTGGCAAATTAGTTACTTTTCTGACGCTGTCTCCTCATCTGTCAAATGACGGGTCTGGAGAGATAGTTTTGAAGTATCCACTGATGTTTCCTTTCAACCTACACCTTTATTATTCTCCCTTTGCTCACGTTGGCCATTCTGAGCCTATGGGCTCAGTTAAAAAATGCCATCCCAGAACATAAAATGATAAAACAAGAGTCTTTCTCTGGCTTTCAGGTTTCAAAAAGCCTAAGAATCTTTTGGAAGAAAAGAGCACAGGATAATGACAACTGTTCTGGTAGAAAATAAGATGAGTTTATTTGAGTAATATATCCTCATTCTGCAACTAGAAATAAATTGAATTCCTGGGCCAGAGAAAGCTGGCAGGGAGGTGATGAAAATGTGGATGCTGCCAAGTCCCTGTGATAGGATCTCATCCCCAGCTCTCCAGGGCTAAGCCCAAAGGAAACAAGTGGAAGGGTTTGTGGAAATGGAAAGAAAAATAAAAATCTGGGGCCATTTCCCATGGAGAATCCAAGGAGCAGCAAGATCCCAGAGAAGAAATGGCCACGTGGGGGTGTTGAGGTAGATGGAGCATGATATAACCTTGCACAGCTTGCCAGGCCCCAGCAAGTCTTGAGAACAGCAAAATGACTTCTGTAGGCCCAAGAGTGGCAAAGACAGAAGGGACAGCTGGGGGGAACTGAAGGAGCCTTAGAGATGGGAACCGGAGGCAATTCAGCAGGGACCTGTGTGGACTGACAACGGAGGGGAGACCTGTTGAGCAAGTGGCATCTGTTGCCTGTCACCAGGAGTAGAAGTTCAAACACTTTCAACCATGAATCTTGGTATTAAAGACACTGAGGAAGACAACACAGTCAAGCTCTGGATGGAGCAGTGTTACATAAAGAAGACACAGAGCAAGATCAGCTTCAGCCATGGCCATCAGTCTATCCTGGCCAGCAGGTCCCTCCTGACAGCCAGTGCAGGACCGGTGGCCTTCACTCTCACCTCCTGCAATGCAGAACTAAGGGCCTCATATCCTCCCTATAGGAGACTAATATAGTAGTGGGACTGGCCAGGTGCCATATGGCACACATACTAACCAAAATAAAGAAGCACACATTGAGTCTGAAACAGGAAAACATAACTCCACACAAGGCTACCAGCCCAGCACAAGCTGTGAGGACTCTTTAACTCTTGGTAAGAAAGTGTTCCAGGCCTAAGGCCCATTCTTATGGGCTAAGTAGGGAGCAAAACACTGCATGCATGAGACTTCATTTCCCAATAAGACCTAAACGGACCTCCACTCCAGACGGAAGTATGAATGTTTCAGCAGAGGTCAGCATGGCACGTGACCTTTAGGAACCCTATAAATATCCCAGGAGTGGAGATGGGAATCCCCAAATTGCCTAAGACCAAACTTCTGTGGTCCTGATGGAATGGGGATTCCAAATAAAGACTAAATTGAGTTCCAGAGAAATAAACATATTTCTTCCACATCTGTGTTTGGAGACTGAGTTTCAAAGCCACTACACACTGAGACAGATTCCACAGCTATGAAATCAAAAGATTAAGCTACAGAATAAGAAGAAATAATCTGTGAATAACTTCATGCCAATAAATGTGGGGAAACTTGGATAAAAAAGAATTATTGTCCAGAAACATATGTCACAAAATTGACCTAGAAGTAGAAAGGGGAATAAAAGCCTGAATAAGTTAATAATCCCTAAAGAAACTGAGATAATTATTTAAAAATCTCTCTTTATCAAAGATACCAGCCCAACAACATAACAGATGAAAATCACAAAACTTTCAAGAGCAAATACGAGTTTATACAAACTGTTTTTGGGAAACAGCTCCAATGTAAGTGATTATTACAACTTTGATAGCATAAATGGACAAGCACATTATAAGAAAAAAAAAGTATACACCAATCTCACATATAAACATAAATTCAAAACCCATAATAGAAATCCTCAATGTGTAAAACCATACTGTAACATAACCAAAAACATTTCTCCCAGATTGAAAGGACAGTTCAGATGAATCCACATTATGACAACAGATTTAAGAAGCAGAAGATGTATTGAATGAAACTCAACACTCAAAGAAGCTAAGGTAAACATCATACTTAGTGGTGAAATTAAAAACCAAGCCTTTGTTTTAAAGTCAGGAATAAAACAGGGATACTTTTATTCAACACAAATTTTATCAAGTAAGAAAATCTTTAAGCAAACCACTGGAACAGATAGGAAGGTTCAGAGAGTTTAAGGGATAAATAGTCAACACATTAAAACCAATAGGGTAATAAGCAACTTGAAAATGTAAATAGAAAAAATATCTCATTCACAAAAGCAATAAAATCTAAAACACAGGCATATGTGTATGTGGTTAAATATTATAACACTATGGTTAAACCTTACAAGTTCTCATCTTACTTGACTTAGCAGGATTTGACATAGTTACCATATCCTTCCTTCTAGAAATTTCTTCACTTGGTTTCTGAGTCACCAGAAACCTTCTCCTAGTTTTACGTTTACACCTGGCTCTCCTGCCCAGTTTCTTTTGTTCATTACATCTCTTCTCTCCACCTCTAAACAATGATGTGCCGCCAAGCTTCTGGTCCTTAAGAAATGTATTCTCCTTTCCAGCTACACTCTTTCCCCTTGGTCATCTCTTTCTGCTTAATTAATTTTAAATACCATATGGTCACTGATAATTTCTAATCTTTCTATCCCTAACCTCCCCCACTGAACCCTAGATTTATAACTAAATGCCTATTCAACATCTCCCCTTGAAAGTAGATCAGGCATCTCAAACTTAATATGTCCAAAATGACCCCCACATCCTAGCTTACCTATGATCTTCACTGTCTCAGAAAACCTATACTCTACATTAGCTACACCCATAAAAAACCATGGAGTCATTCTTGATCTGTCTACACACACACATACATTCAACACATAAGCAACCTTTAAATTGTATGCTGAATCAGACTATTTCTCATCTCCTAATCTCATCTCTAGCCACCACCATCTCTCACCCAGATTATCATAATAGGTCTATAACTGGTCTTTCTTCTTTCCCCTATAGTCCATTGTCCGCACAGAAGGTAGGTAATAATTTTAAAACAAGGTTAGATCATGTCATGCCTCTGCTCAAAACCCTCCAAAGTCCTCCCACACCACTCGGAGTGAAATCCAAAGCTTTTATCATGGCCTACAAAATGACACATCAGTGATTCTCAGCAGGGACAGTATTCCCCAGGAAACATTTAGAAATTCCCTGGGGTGGGGGGAGGCCAGCATTTTTGGTTGTTATAATGGAAATGTGCTACTGGCAGAGAGAGAGAGAGAAGGAGACACAGAATCTGAAACAGGCTCCAGCCTCCGAGCTGTCAGCACAGAGCCTGACGCGGGGCTCAAATCCACAAACCACGAGATCATGACTGAAGCCAAAGTCGGATGCTTAATGGACTGAGCCACCCAGGTGCCCACCCAATTTTTGGTCCTTCTTATACATTATAGCTGCATATATACCTATCAAAAGCACATAACAACTTCATTGTATCTTCCAGTGAATTATGATTCAATTATAAATTACTCTCATTTATCGTTTATGTTACAAATAGGGCATTAAGTTCATTTTTGACATTACGTGGGTTGGGAGATAATTATCTATGAATTTTATTTCAGGGTAGTAAAATGGGCAAAATACATGCAAAGTATATACAATAAGAATGGAGCACTGGCTCTGATAGTATTGAGAACCAGTGTCCTAACTGAACTCGCTCTGGGCTATCTCTCTGACTTTATCTCCTATCAAACCTCCATTCAAAGCCTCTCCACTTTACTGTTCCTCAAACCCCACCACAACTTTCCTGCCTTAGAGATTTGCAATGTTTCTTCCCTCTGCTAGGAATGATCTTTCCCCTCACATGAATTTCATGGCTTGCTCCATTCTTTCAGACCTCTGCTCACATGTCACATTCTCCTACTGTCCTTTCCTGACCAACTGATTTAAATGTCTCTCCACACTTGGGCACCTGGGTGGCTCAGTTGGTTGAGCATCCAACTTCAGCTCTGGTCATGATATCAGAGTTTACGAGTTGGAGCCCCACATCAGGCTCTGCTGTCAGCATGGAGCCTCCTTCAGATCCTCTGCCCCCCCCCACTCCTCCCTCTCTCTCTAAGAAATAAACATTAAAAAAATAAATACCTTTCCACACCATCATTATCTGTTTATCCAGCATTATTTTTTAAGTCACTTATTGCCACCTGAAACATTACTGATTTGTTTACTCTCTGCCTCCTTTCTCTAGTGTAGGTAAACTCCAAGAAAGCAGGAACTTCACTTGTTCATTGCTATTTCAGTGCCTGGCATAGGCATCCAATAAAACTGAGCAGACAGACAAATGACTTAATAGCCAAAACATGTGCTGATATGAACCTGGATCCAACAGGTAGGTTCCAGGTGCCTCATTCCCAGCTGAGACACTGTTGTCATGCTATTAAATGCTTGGGATAATTAATGTTCGTCAAATACTGCATTTGAAGAAATAATTCCACAACTGACAAGTATTGGAAAGCCACTGGACTTTCAAATGAACAAAGATTCAAAAACACAATAATGCATAATGTTGGTGAGGCTATAGGGAAACAGATTGGTATTCACTGCTGATAGGAATACAGGTGGTTCAATTTTACTGAAAGACAATGTGAAAGTATACACTAAAAACCTTTAAAACTTCAGTATTTTTAAAAAATGTCTGTTTATTCTGAGAGGGAGACAGAGCACAATTGGGGGAGGGGCAGGGAGAGACAGGGAGAGAGAGAATACCCAGCAGGCTCCACAGTGTCAGTATGGAGCCCCATGTGGGCTTGAACTTACAAATCATGAGATCATGACCTCAGCTGAAATCAAGAGTTGGACACTGGACCGACTGAGTCACGCAGGCACTCCTAATAATGCAGTACATTTAACAAGTATTGTTTTATTTAAGAACATTTTACTCTCATAGTATAGTAAGGTATTATAAACTCTAACCACAGAGATGAGAAAAGTCAGACACCAGTAATTTGAGAAACAAATAAATTACAAATCAAGAATCTATTGAGGTCATCAAACTGCAATCCCAAGGCTTTCTCCACCATTTTTCATCATCAGTTAGTTCCCTTGATATGTTACCGAGCTGCTTAAAACTAAAAATCAGGTCACATATAAAATCTTTCAATTCTTAGTACTAGTACAATGTTGAACCATCCAGGAACTCAATAAAACTTTGCTAGAAAATTAAAGTCTCCATAGAAGGTGCATCATATATAGAGACTATGACAGAAACTGTCCCAATGTCTCTTCTACCCTCTTCCATTGTAATAGTATGTGAACCTTGGTACACAGCTGCCCAGAATAGTGACTTCATTTTTCATCCTTTCTTGTAGCCAGATGTGGTCATGTGGCTAAGTTCTGGCTCTTGAAATATAAGCAGAAGTGTGGGCAAATTCAGGCACATGCTTTTCTTATTTATACCTTCCTGCTGGCTGGAATGCAGATGTGACGGCTGGAGCAGCCATACTGGACCTTGAGATGACCCTGGTAATGAGGATCACAGTCAGTGAAGCAATAGGATGGCAGGTAGAATCCCTGACTGCAGAACACCATATCAATCCTATATTACCTTTTACATGATATTTTACCAGAGAAATAAACTTCCATCTTACCTAAGTCACTATTATTTTAGGTTTTCTAATAATCTGCACCCATTAGCTGCCCAGAACAAGTTCTATTAGGACTGCCACTTACTCTCACTTCCTTGTTACCTGATATTTGCCTAAACTGATGTGGCATTGTACTGGTGACAGTCTATATGAATTATGCATTCCATTTAGCATTTTCAAAGATTCCATTGTAAATGGGTATTTAATAAGCCTTTTCACTTAACCCTAAAAAGCAACAGAATAGAGTTATGCATATAAAGCCACAATTTCATGAACTGTTTAATAATCACTTTTCAAAGTAATAATTGATTGTAAAAGACTGTACATCTACGCAAGTCTCAACAGCATAATGAAATCAGAACAATGAAAAGTGTCTCAGCTGTCTCAAGCTTTCATTTCTTCAGAATCTTATTTCAAATGATTAAGAGATGAAGAGCTTGAGACTGGAGATGTTCTTGAGGGAAAATCTGGCTGAAATGATGAGGTCTAGCTTTATTATAATCTTCTTTTGTGTGCCTAATAAATTTGCAGTTAGCCAAGCAAAGAACAGGAATTTTGTTTACTGCTTTATCTGTGAGATCTACAGAGAAGGTAGACTACCAATTTAAAAGGTATAGAAGAAGTGGAGGGTGCAGGGGGTTTCACTTATTATCAAGACTGCTCAAATTTGATGACCAGTATGCCATTACTAGTTAACCACACGATCATGACAATCCTGCATCCTTACTTAGATAATATCCAAAGCAATGGCTGTTCATCCTAGCTTTTGGGGAATTCTTGGTAAGGCTGCTGACACAGTTCATTCTCTCAAGTCGAGAGGCATCAACAAGACCTAACCCACCACAGATAATAAAATTTCAAATATGTAAAAAGTCTCCCCAAAAAATGGGGAACCCAAGCTATACTCACTGGACCAAGAAAAGAAAGTGTCTGTGGGTATTTTTTCATTTTTAGAATAGCTAAAAGATTTAAAAATAAAATAAAATGAGATAAAATAAGATAAATAAAGTAAAATAAAGCTAATAAGACGAAGTAGAGCTGGGTCAGTCTGTTACTCTGCCTTTAGTTGATATGAGAGATGACAGAAAAAGGAGATTTTTAGCTTTTGTTCATATTAACAACTTAAGTTGGCAGAATCAGTGGTACATGGCTGACTGTAACTGGTTAGTGATTATATAATCAACTACTAGTGTCATCAATACCTGTAATTCATCCCACCTCTATCCTTTAATGTTATAACTCAATGTGGACCTTAGGTGCATAGCCTGCATCCCATCCCACATCCACCATCTCTGCCATCAATCACTACAGGGCTCCATGAGCATCAAATCCTTACTTCTTGGTCTAAAAGTGCTGGGCTCAGAGGTCACCAGTATGGCCATCCCTGGACAGGAGAGTGATGATCTTCCCACTAGTGCAGTCATCACAGAAATCTGAGAGAGGCGAAAAAAAAAAAATCGGGATACCCGGGGTCTAGGCATTATGATAGTGAAGGAAAAAAAAGGAAGAACAATGGGGGTAAGAAAGAAAGGAAGTGTCAACAACATGATGTAATAAGAATAAAAACAATTCTGGTTTGGCCACCAGAAGAACCGATAGGATCCAGTCTCCACTATGCTAATTAGCTGTGTGGCCTTGCAACAGTCACTTTCTCTCACTGGGTCTCAGTTTTGTTTTGTAAACTACATAATTAGGTTATCTTCTAGCTCCAGGCACTATTCCAGTGAAAACTGAGAGTAAGAAAACACTGTGGAAAAATTTATCACCAAGACTCTAAAAGTTCTTTTCCATATAATAGAAACACAAAATAAAATATGTAAAGAATATTTACTAAGTGAGAATATATTTAATAATATATATGTTATATGTATAATATATATTTTAGTTTCAAAGCAATAGACTAAAAACGTAACCTTTCTGTATTGTGCTTATAAAAACTCATAAAGATAATAAATAGGACAGATTTTGTCAGGCCATTCTTTTCCACTATGGTGAGACCAAGATTCAGTACATTTTGCAGTGGACTAGGGAAACCACTTGTAAAATAATATTCCCCAAAATGAAATACATATTCAGTACAACTAGATAATGTGCTGCCCAGTCTATTAGGCTGCTTCAATTTGAGATGAGAGATGTTCAGACATGATTGTGGTTTGCTAGCTCTCAAGATTTTGATTTTACTGTCAAAACTGTTTATCTACCCATCCCTAAAACCCAAATGTTTACCTAATATGCTTTAAAACAAGAATTGTAAAGAATACAGCTGCCTAGCCTCAGGCTGTTTACAGCTACAGAATAATGGACTTAAATCACAACCAAATACTTTGCTTTTCAGTAATAAAAATAAATGGTTTCCATGTACAATAAGTCAACATGTAACCCAAATGAGATATTCGGTTGTTTCAATTTGCTCTCAAGGCAGCCATATTACTCTAGGCCCTGATATCAACATTAGATTTCAATAAACTGCTTTAGATTATATAACCTCTTTCCTCTCACTTCACACAAAATAGAAGAAAATCATGACCTGAAGATATTACAAAAATTACCCCTAAAGTGGACTAAAACTATACAATGTTAAGGTGGCAAGTAGTGCTGAATTTTATGCCCTTTTCAAATAGTGCCCACTTCACCTTGTACTGAAAGAAAGTCCAAGCCCTTGGACCAGTTCTTAAAATTTTAAAGCATTTAAAAAGGACTACATTAGGAAATCAAAATTTAAACTGAGTTATGTATTGAAATAACAATTCACAAAGGGGAAAGGCTTTTATCATAAATATCCAAATAATTATACCTGAAATAGTCAGAAAACGCAATTATTTTGCCAACATTTTTCTTCACTTTTCCTCACATGCTCTTAAATCCTGGTATATGTGAAAATGGATCAAGATTCAAGTGCATTTGAGGGGAACCTGGGTGGCTCAGTCAATTGAGTGTCCGACTTTGGTTCAGGTCAGGATCTCTCAGTCTGCAAGTTCAAGCCTCGCATCAGGCTCTGTGCTGACAGCTCAGAGTCTGGAGCCTGCTTCTGATTCTGATTCTGTGTCTCCCTCTCTCTGACCTTCCCCCACTCATGCCCTGTCTCTCTCTCTCTCTCTCTCAAAAATAAATAAACATTAAAAAACTTTTTTTAAAAAAGCATTTGTCCTGTATACTTTAAATTGAGGCACTTTATTATACAAACAAGCAAAAAAAAATTATTACTGGGTAGCATCTGTGCTAAGAATCAGAAAAAAACACATCTGAATTCTACAATAAATTAGCATTTCACTTTTCAAATAACTTGGTATTTCAATCTTGAAAGAAAATTCTCATGGAAAATAAACTGCTCTTGTATCCATAAGAATAAGTTTATTTTGAAGGAACAACTTCCAACTTGGTTCAAAATCATTACTACAACCAAACTGACTAAAGAAATACTAATTTTCCTTCAAAAACTAATATAATATTTTCTATCTTGTAAACAAGAATGTAAATTAAATATATAAGTATTTGGAATTTGTTGAAAGCACCCAAATCTGAGAAATTTAAAACTTCACAGAGGTGTAAATCAAGAAACTTCTTAATCATTATATCATTTGTACCAGCTTAAGCTGTTATGTCTATGAGGACAATAAAGTACTGCACAAAGGGAATGTTTAAGAGAAAGATGTAATAAATGTGACTATCATTGTGAATAGAAAAGATCTGTCCAAACAAGTCCCTCCCAATTGCATTATGTTATCCAAACAATATAAACTGTTTTTCTTGGCCCAGATTCAGGAAAGTTCCTTAATTTATACCTCCAATGAGCAAAAAATTTATTCCTAGGATAGAAAAGATGAAATTTGAAAAGCAAAGAGCCAAGGATATGTTTAAATATCATGAAATAATAAGCAGCTATTTAAAGGAATAAATTAGAAGTTATACAAACTGAAATGTGTCAAAAAGTTGCAGAATAATGTATACCATATATTCTTATTTTTAGAAAGAGAAAACCCTGTTTATGTGTCCATGTATGTGTGCATATTTGTACAAAAATATTAAGATAAGTGTAGAAGGATAAACAATAAGCACTGGTTACTAGAGGGAGCTAAAGAGGGCTCAGAAGAGAATATATTGTTTCCTTGCATTTCTTCTTACAACTTGTAAAAAGCAGCACACACTTTTATAGAATCTGATAACATTGTAAAGTTTTTATTTTGAGGTAACTGTAGACTGATATTCACTTGTAGCAAATAATACAGAAATATCCTATGTACTCTTTACCTCCTTCCCCCAATGGTAATATGTGCAAAACTGTAACACAATATCACAATTAGAACCCTGACACTGATACAGTCAAGATACAAACATTTCCATCACCACAAGGATTTCTCACGTTGCCTTTCTAAAGCCACACACACTTCCTTCCCATCGTACCTCACCCCAAGCCTGTCCTGAACCCCATGCAACCACAAATCTGTTCTCCGTTCCTATAGTTTTGACCTTCTAGGAATGTTGTATAAACGTAATTATACAGTGTCTAATGTTTAGAGACTGTGGTTTTTGTTGTTGTTGTTGTTTTTTGGTAGTTTTTGTTTGTTTTGGGGAGAGTTTGTTATTGTTGCTATTGTTGTCGTTGCTTGCCTCTGCATAATTTTCTGGAGATTCATCCAAGTTGTTGTAGGTATCTTTCTTTTTACTGCTGATTAATATATCTATTTACCCCATGACGGACATCTGGGTTCTTTCTAGTTTGGGTTATTAAATAATAAAATCTGCTATACACATTCATGTCAGGTTTTTGTTTGAATATAAGTTTTCATTTCTGTGGGTAAATGCACTGCTTTGCCTGTACCCCACAAATTTTGACACATTGTATTTTTAAACTTAGTTCAATGTCTTTTTTTCCTGAAACGTCCTTATTGATCCATGGATTATTTAAAACTGCATTGTTGGGGTGCCTGGGTGGCTCAGTTGGTTAAGCATTCAACTTCGGCTCAGGTCATGACCTTGCTGTTCACGAGTTCCAGCCCCACGTTGGGTTCTGTGCTGACAGCTCAGAGCCTGGAGCCTGGTTCAGAGTCTGTGTCTCCTTTTCTCTCTGCCCCTCCTCTGCTCACACTCTGTCTCTCTTTCCCTCTCAAAAATAAATAAATATTTTAAAAAACTGCATGGTTTAACTTCCAAGCAGATTTACCTATTATTGTTCTGGTATTAACTTCTAGTTTTATTCTTTTATGGTCAGAGAAGACACTCTGTATGATTTCAATTCTTTTAAACTTATTGAATTTCCTGGCACCTGGGTGGCTCAATCAGTTGAGTGTCCAACTTCAGCTCAGGTCATGATATCATGGTTCATGAGTTTGAGGCCCAGATCAGGCTCTGTGCTGACAGCTCAGAGCCTGGAGCCTGCTTCGGATTCTCTCTCTGCCCCACCCCCATCCCTATTAGTGCTCTGTCTTTCTTTCTGCCTCTCAAAAATAAAGAAACATAATAAAAAATTTAATTTACTGAAGTTCATTTCTATGGTCCAAATATGATCATAGTATATATTCCATGACAACTGACATGTCAATTCAACTGACAACAAAAGGTGTATTTTGTTATTGTTTGGTGCAGTGTTCTATGATCATAGATTAGATTCTAAAGGTTAATGGTGTTGAGTTCTTCTATATTCTTGGAAAATTTCTGTCTAGTTTTCCTATTAATTGTTAAAAGAAGGATGTTGAAGTCTTCAACTGTAACTGTAGATTTTCCCATTTCTCCTTTCAGATTTTACCCATCTTTCAGCTCTATTATTTGGTGCATGCATATTTAGGATTGCTTTGTTTTCTTTGCTTTCTTTGTTTTCTGGCTTTTACCATATTGGAATCCCCTCTATGTCTCTGCTAATTTTCTTTGTTCCAAAGTCCACTTTATCTGAACTTAATATAGTTCCTCCTGTTTTCTTTTAGTTAATGTGAGCATGATATGTTTTTTTATCTTTTATTCTCAACCTGCTTATATCATTATATCAGAAGTAGATTTCTTGTAGACAATATATAGTTTGGTTATATGGTTAATCACTTACCAATCTCTGTCTTTCAATTCGTGTATTTAAACTATTTATATTTAATGTAATTATTAATATGCTATAATTTGAAGTTGTCGCTTTTTTGTTTTTTTTTTTCTGTTTTTGTTTCTCTGTGTTTTACCAGCCTTCCTATGAGTTAACAGATTTTATAATTCTACTTTGATATATTTACAATGTTTTTTGAGTGAACCTGCTTGTATAGCATTTTTAGTCACTGCCCTAGGCAGTATGTTATATATTCATAACTTAACCACAGTTTACTGGTATTGCCAATTAGACTGAAGCATAGAAACGTTACCTCTCTTTATGTCTGTTTACCTTCCCCTATTTATAACTGTCTTACATTAAATTAAATTTCCTTTACATACATTTAGTATCACATTAGACAGTGTTATAATTTTAGCATCAAATGTCAAACAGAGGAGAAGGAACGTCTGTTCTATTTAGCCACAGTTTTGTTTATTGTTTCTTCCCTCCTGGTGTCCTTTTTTCTAATCATTTCCTTTCTGTTTAGAGAACTTTTTTAGCCTTTCTTTAGGGTAGGACTGCTAGTGACAAATTCTCTGAGAATGTCTTGATTTTACCTTCAATTCTTGAAGAATAATTTCACTGGATATAGAATTCTGGGTATATAATGCTTTTCTTTCAGCACTTGAAAAATATTGTGCCCATTCCTTCTGGCCTCCATAATTTCTAACAAGAAATCAATTCTCACTCAAGTTGTTTTCTTCTATGGGTAACGTATTGTTTCTCTCTCACTGCTTTAAAGGTTCTATTGATTTTTTTTTTTATTTTCAGAAGTTTGACTATTACATTTTGGTGTGGATCCTTTGGGTTTCTTTGGTTTGGGGTTCACTCAGCTTCCAGGACCTTGATGACATAAAGTTAGATCTTTTGTAATAGTATCATAGGTCCCTGAAGTTTAGTATATTTTCTTTTCAATCTATTGTCTCTCTGTTGTTCATATTGAGTAAGTTGATTGTTCCATCCCCAAATTCACTGACTCTTTCCTCTGTCTTCCTCTCCATTCAGCTGTTTAGCCATCATCTGGTGTTTTATTTTAATTATTGTGTTTCCAGTTCTAAAAATTTCCTTTGGTTACTCTTTATATCTTTGATTTCTTTACCGAGATTTTCTATTTCTCTGTCAACTGTTTCAACTTTTTCATTTTTTGCAAATGTGCTCATAATTATTCACTGAAGCATTCTTTTTGAGCATCACTTTAAAATTTTTGTCAGATAATTCTAACATCTCTGTTATTTCGATGCTGGCATCTATTAATTACCTTTTTTTCCTTCAAGTCAAAATATTCCTGGTTCTTAGTATAACCAGTGATTTTCTACTGAAACATAGACATTTGGGTAGTATGTTATGAGACTCTGGGATCTCATTGAAACTTCCTAATTTAGCTGGCTTCCTTTTTTTTTTTTTTTAATGTTTTATTTATTTCTGAGAGAGAGACAGCGTGAGCAGGGGAGGGTCAGAGAGAGAGGGAGACACAGAAACTGAAGCAGGCTCCAGGCTCTGAGCTAGCTGTCAGCACAGAGCCGGATGCAGGGCTCGAACCCGCGAGCCATGAGATCATGACCTGAGACGAAGTTGGACGTTTTACCGACTGAGCCACCCAGGCGCCCCTTTAGCTGGCTTCCTATGGCATTGCTCTTCCTCTCGCATTGTTGGGGGAGGGCACACGTTCCAACTGGGTCTCTGATGACACCAGGGGTATGGGCTTCTTTATTACTGCTGGGTGGGAGTAGGAGTTCTGGCTCCCACTAGGCCTCTACTGATACCATTCTAGTTATAAGGGATAGGGGTATCTCATCACTATTCCCCACATGGCCTCCAGTGACAGAGGGAAAGTGGAGAGGGCAGCCTCTTCACTGCTGAGCAGTGATGAAAGTCCTGACTTTTCCACTGACACCACCTCAGGGAGGAGAAAAGTTGGAGTAACTTGTTATAGCCTAATGAGATTGAAAGGCCAGGCTCCCCATTCAGCCTTGGCTAGTATGGGTGGGGGTGAGGTCATAGGCTTTTTTTTTTTTTTTTCCTTCTGTTTCTGGCTAGGAGCACAGTTATTGTCTAAAAGTTTTGTCTTTCTAGGCTGCCCCTTTCTTGATCCCTTGGCTAAGGATTGCTGGCTTTTGCTGGAGCTTTTACTGAGTCCATTGACATTCCTATTTTGCCAGCATCTTCGTCTCCAAGTTTGGAGGATCTACGGCAAAAGAGAAGCCCTAGAAAGCATCACTGTGATTCCTCAGAACCCGAAATTCCTAGCCAGTCCATCTTCCTCTCCACCTTTCGGAGTATTCTCGTGTTTATCCTATACATAGTACACTTAGTTGTACAGAAGAAATAAGGGAAAGTACATCTATTTCATCTTCCCTGACGTGGCAGTAGCCATAAATTTTATGATATAACATTTGTGAGCTATACATGATTTGTTCATAAAAGATCTTGGAACATGAATTCTTTCTTACCTAGGTCATGTGAAGCCATTTTTCTTTTGAGCTTTGTGGCAAAAAGCAACTACACATGAAAGAAGCAAAGATGGGCTGGCTCCTTCATCCTCAATTAGTGTGTGGAAGGTAGTCTCTGAATTCCAGTCTCATATAGTTAGAATGGATGTTGTGAGTGATTGATGCCTCAGTAAAACAAATATAGGGCCATATAATATTGCTATTCATCCTACGATGGTGCATACATACTGTTTAGGCCAGCGGTTCTCAACGTGGGAGACAAGGTGCTCTATTCTCCAGAGTCTCACTTGGCAATATATAGATATTTTGATTGTCATGACTTGGACAGGGGATGAGGAAGATAAAGCAAGAGGATTATGCTACTGGCATCCAGTGGGTAGAAGCCAGGAGAATTCTTAACAACCTACAATTAATAGGACAGCCACCCACAACAAAGAATTATTTACCCCAAAATGTCACTAGTGCCAAGGATGAGAAAGCTTGGGTTAAATGTTTGACCTACATCTGGCAGCTAAATTAGTCTTCAGGTATTCTGTGCAACTTTTGGCCTAAGTGATTGTGAAACTCTGAATGCTAGGTCTGGAATGGCCTTGCCCAAGCTCTAAACAGAGACAGTACACTCTGCCAAGACTGTCTTTTCCTCTGGCTTTCCCTCTGAGAATTGCTGTGTGACTCTAAGCTAAGACGTCTAAAGTGAAGAACCATATTCCTTGCTTATCCTGGAAAGTATGTTGTTTACATAAATTAAAAATGTTTAAAACAAATGTCCTTATTCTATTCTTACGAATTTTTAAAATCAAAATTTAGACATCACTTTTAACTTGCATTTTTATTACCATCTATCACCTACCCAGGCAGCCACAGCCATTTCTCACCCTAATAAAACTTCTGAATGCAATGCAAAGCTCTGTCTTCTGGAATTGTTTGGGTGGAAAAAGGCAAAACTTCAAAAGCAAGAATGAAATCACTAAAGCGCTAAAAAATCATGAAAGCACTAAAAATCAATACAGTGGAAAGCAGGGATAAGACTGGGGCACTGGCTACTGGCTAAGCCCTGTAACACAGTGTCAGCACCCCTTGCTCCTGAACTCTAATGCTCCAGGCCACTCTCTTACATTAAACAATTCAGGTCAAAAAAGGATACACAAGACAAATGGAATACCAGAAAGAATAGACTCACTCACTGTCCCAGTATTCATTCGTCATTTGATACTCTTTCTTCTTATGTTTATTCTATTTGAACCCTTCAAAATGTACTCTACCATACGACCCTTGCTCAGAAAGTAACTTCTCCCAACTGGTACAGGACCTCTGAGCTAGTTTCTAATATGGGCCCTCTTCATGTCAAGTATCTTGATTAATGACACAGAGTTACTTCTTACAGGGGCAGACACTGAGACCTTTTTTCTCCTTTATGAAGGCTCCCCAGTGTACATCCCTGATTCTTTTCTCTGTGAGACCCACACAAAACCTAATTAGAAATCCCCAAGCAGCCACACTGATCTCGTTGAGTAACTGTAAGGCGGTGTGGGTCTTAATTGAAAACATTTGTCCTACTCTACTGACAAACTTTAGGTCAAAGACGACATTGAGGACTCTTGTCCTCACATTTTTTTGTTCCCTAATGGGCTTTATGATCACATTCCTTAAATCACAGCCAAGAGTGTATTTTGGTACCGAAACTATTTTAAAGACATAATGTGGCAGCAGTATTCTGTGTACTAACAACAGGTTTGGCGCTGCAGCCAAGAACAGTAACAGAATCTTCCCTCTTACATTGCCATCTCAAAAACAAAAACAAAAACAAAAACCAAAAAACACAGTCTCTTTTTTCTTTTTTTCCTCCCCTCCCACTTCCCTCCTGCCCACCCGCCTCTGTCTTTCTGTGGGACTCCGATTCCCTTATTATTTTTGCTTTGAATCTCCCTGACAGAGTAAAGTCTATATAATGGACAAAATATCTTAACCTATGACCCTATCTAGCTTTGCTCCCTTCTGGGGACATGTCACAAATATCACAATCAACAAATGTTTGATTGTTTCAGTCCAGTCTCTGGAGTGTGACCACCTGGGGTAGAATCCCAGCTCTGCCATTCCTTAGTTTGGGACAACTGAGTCCTTTAACATCATTTAAAGCTAGGAAGCCTCCTATGTAAAATGAGGTTCTTATGGGTATCCACCTGATGAGGTTGTCAAGACAAAATGCACACAAACTCTGTCTCCTTTTGTTTGGCATACAAGAATCACTTATAATCTCTATAACCAGTTAGCAAAATTTTTTAAATATTTTGAGAGTGGTTTTTACTTTTTAAAAAATCACACAACTCTTACTAATTCAACTTCTTAGTAGTAATATATTGATGTGCTTAGGATAAAAATTCACTGCTAATGCTAAGCTGTAACAGAAAAAGCCTAAGTTTTTCATATGAAACATCTGCGATTTCAATACTAAATAATCACAAAGACTTTGAAAGAAAAGGTTAGCAGTGATGTACTACTCAGGTCTACAACTAATGTCCTTTGAACTAATTTTTGAACTAACCTCTCAATTTCTCCCACTAAAAAACCGTACACTCCCTCGAAATATTTAAAAATTCAAATTCGAAATTCAAGACGCTTAACTATCACCCCAGTGTTTGGTCTAGCTTGTCTTGCTTATTTATACCGCGCCATACGCACTTAAATCTGTAATGAATGTTTCCTGAAGCTGCATTTACCCAGAAGAAATATTACCCTCCTCCGGGTTCACCTACTTCCATTTTAATGTCGTAGTTCTGGCCGAGGACGCTCTGGATGAGCTCTTTGATAGTCCGGTCGGAGGCCAGCTGGGCCTCAGACTGCAGTGAGGCGATGACCTCCTCAATGCACGTCGGGATCACTCGCACCTGCTGCGGGGGCTCCCGCGAGTGGCTCGCCAGGATGCTCTCCCGCTGGCCTCTGGAAGCTGGCCTCGCGCCTTCCCGCGGCAGGCTGACGGAGCCCTCNCTTCCTCGATTTGGCCAGGAGGGCCTCTGCGAGCGGAGCGCTCTGCCGTTTCGCGTCGCCCTCCCGGGCCGGTTGCGGGACAGGCTTGGCGCCCGTGGTCCGCGGGCTCCTCGGGGCCAGGCGCGGCCCGGGCCTCTCCCTGGGCGCTGGCGGCGGCATCGGGACTATGGGTCTGGACGTGCCTGCCCTGGAGGCGATGACCGGGGGCTTCTGGGGCCGGTACCGGAGGAACGCAGAGCTCCGCAAGTAGAAGTCCTGGGGGCGAAACGGCCGGGTCTTCCCGGGAGTGGCAGCCTCGCTCGGGCCGGCGGGCCGCGCTGCGCCTCGGGGCGCCTGCTGCCGGAGGGCCGCAGCAGGGGTCGTAGGGCCTTTAGCTCGAAGAGGGGACCCTGATGGCTTTTGGGGTCCGGCGCAGGAAACGCTGCCTTTCTCCCCAGGACGCTCAGGACCGGGGGCCTGGAGGCCCAACACTGGGCCTTCATCCACAGCCGGCTTGGAGGCCAACTTCTGCTTGAATCGGAGAAAATCCTTTCTAGTTTCCTGGCGAATCTTCTCAAGCTCTTTAAAGATGTATGATTCTTCTTTGTATTTCAGTCCAAAATGCTTCGAAATTGCAGACATATTGACTAATGCGTCCTGTGAAATAACAATATATTGTATCGTTATTATACACACGCGCGCGCGCACACACACACACACAAAACAAAAATCACGTTAATATATGCAGGTCCTGCTCAAAAGCCACTCATGGCAGAGCACTTGCTGTGCTTCAGAGGCACAAGTGGGTAGTAGTGGTTTGTATCATTTTAAATCCAACTATTGGTCTTTTCACAAGAACCATGAAAAACCTTTAGAGCAGATAACTTTTTTACAGTGGGATTTCTGAAACCCCAATCGGATTTATTTTAACAATTCTTTAGACTCTAATATAATGTTCCAATTCCAGGCAAGAGAGACAGGCATCTAAAAAAAATCCCTGCTAAGAAAGAATAGAGGTCATCAACTGAGGCATGGATCTAGCCCACAAACATATTTTTCAATTGCTCCATGTTTTTCAAAATTATTAATTTATACTGACAATTTTAAACTGAGAGACTGTCACATAAAATTCAAGATTTGCAGTTGGGGGTAGGGGTGAAGACTCTGGCAGTGCAAGGTCCAAATCCCTACTTTTGGGGAAAGGTAGCAGTTTCCTCTTCCTTCTCCAACTAACTGGTCCTGGGTGTCCCCATCCCTTAACCGGCCCACTTCCCTCAATATGTCTCCTGAACTACAGTGGACTGTATGAAGGCAGAGAGGTGATCAGCCACAAGGTAGGCTGTAGCAGGATCATGAGGCCTTGAATGCCAAACGTTTGTACTTCTGTTGGCTACTGAAAACCATACAAAAACTTGTAACACAAAAGTAGCTTGATAGGACCTGCTGCTTGGGCAGTATTAAGGGAGAGAACTAATAAAGGGAGAGATGCAAATAAAAGCCTCTACAGTTTGAGTATAAGGCCTGGCCTTGGTAGCTAGCAGAGTGAAGAGACATAACAAGGTAAAACTGATAGGATCTAGCCAATGAGAAGGAATAAAAAGGAGCAATTAAAGATCCTTCATAAAATAAGAACTTTGAATCATCTTGATGAAGTCTTGGTCATAGCCAAGTACATAATAAAGCTTCTGCTATTCAGTAACTTGTACACTTCAAAATGGTTAAGATGGTAAATTTTATGTTATGTGTATTTAATACCACAATTTAAAAAAAAACTGCTATTAGTAGGGCCAGTTCATTTATGACCGTAAGTGGATTTTCAGATCCTGAGAGCTCTGAGGTCATTAACAAAAGCCAGGCTAACAAGAAATGTAAATAGACAAGGGCCCAATGACAGACCCTGTGGCACACTCATCTGTGGGATGAGCAGGAGCAACAGAGAGGAAAATGGGGAGAACAGAGTTTCTCAGAAGCCAGGAAGAAGAGAGTTTTAAGAAATAAGGGTAAAACAGTGAAAATAAAAGCAGAAAATAATGAATTAAAAAAACTAATTTGTTTATTTTTAGGAAACCTAAGGCCAAGCTCTTTGGAAAAAAAATAATAAAGCAGAAACATCTCTGGAATATCATCATTATTTGCAAATATGATTCCTGAAGGACATAGAAGATTTGACTGAATAGACAGTTACTGTCCCTTGGTGAGAAAAATCAAATATTGTAATTATATCAGGTCTTCCCAAAATACTGGATTGGTTTAATGCCATCATAATCAAAATCTAAAAATCGTTATTTTTGAATTCTGAAAAGTAATTCTGGGTTCATTTGAAATAATAAACAGGATAGACAGGCAAAATTTTGAAAAAGAGAAATAAGGGAGCACTTGTCCAACAAGATAATTAAAACTTATATAGGTATAAGAATTAAAACTGAAATACTACTGTTAGAATTATTATGTAAAATGAGCAAAAGAATTAAAAACAGTACGAGTTATAGTATAAACACAGCATTAAATTGGCAATAAAAGAGTTATTCAATAAACTGTGCTGAGGCAATTGGTTGATTATTTAGGGGGAGATTTATACCTCATTTTAAGCCATGTACCCAAATAAGATGGATTGAAGACTAAATGTAGGAAATATTTTCTTACATAATTACTCTGCATTTCTTTTTTTTTTTAAATGTTTTTATTTATTTTTCAGAGAGAGAAAGCACAACCTGGGGAGGGGCAGGAAGAGAGAGTGAGAGATAGAGGGGAAGACACAGAATCCACAGTAGGCTCCAGGCTCTGAGCTGTCAGCATAGAGCCCAATGTGGGGCTTGAACTCACAAACTATGAGATCACGACCTGAGCAAAGTTGGCCTCTTACCTGACTGAGCCACCAGGTTCCCCTGCATTTCTTTGCTTGTCATCTTATCCACATTCTTGAGTGGCCTTACATTAATTCACAAACAGGTTATCTTTGTGATTAGATTTCTTCATTTACCATGTATTGGCAATATGAACAAAACATCTTTTTTAGCCTCTAACTATAGTCATATTGCTTTTAATCTCTAATATCCACTATTGATTCTCAAACAGAAGACCCTGCTATATGGCAGAGGGCTCACCTGGGAATCAATAGGCTTTCTTTCTTTTTTTTTTTTAAATTTATTTATTTCTAGGAGAGAGAGAGAGAGACAGTGTGAGCAGGGGAGGGTCAGAGAGAGAGGGAGTCAGACTCTGAAACAGGCTCNATGATTAGATTTCTTGCCATGTATTGGCAATATGAACAAAACATCTTTTTTAGCCTCTAACTATAGTCATATTGCTTTTAATCTCTAATATCCACTATTGATTCTCAAACAGAAGACCCTGCTATATGGCAGAGGGCTCACCTGGGAATCAATAGGCTTTCTTTCNGCGCCCCTAGGCTTTCTTTCTTTACGCATCTCCACCAATGCCTAGACCTTGAACAGTTCAGTTCTATCTATAACCAGATTTCACATTAAAAAATGAAAATAGGGGCACCTAGGTGGCTCGGTTGATTAAGCGTCCAACTCTTGATTTTGACTCAGGTCGTGATCTCACAGTTCGTGAGATCCGCCCCGTGGATCTGTCAGCACAGAGCCTGCTTGGGATTCTCTTTCTCTCTCAAAATAAATTAATAAACTTTAAAAAAATTTTAAAGTGAAAATAATATGCTGTTGTCTCTTTTCTGTGCCATAGTATGTGAATATTAGAAATGATTTGTAAAGCCCTTAAGGAAGTTTCTCTTCTTTAAAAAAATGCTGCATAATCCTTCTTGTAGTGTTTTGGCTATTATTGTTTGCACAGGTGGTAATATGCTCACACTGACACCATCTGCATTTCTTCCTACAAAAGACTGAAAGGCAGTAACTGGAAGAGACTGCAGAACAGAAGCACATTAATACCTGATGAGAATCTGACTTGACTCTCCTAATGCACTTCCCTTTTGTTTTTTAGTTCCTGTTTTGTATTCCCTTCCCAACTTCTCTCAGGCCCTTGGTTTACTATTGAAGTTTATCAAGTGTTCATTGTTTAACATTTCTCAGTACATTTACTTGAATTCTTCATAAGAACATTGCTCTTCACATGTAAAAATAAACCAATAGGATAAAGAACTTCTAACTTTGACAGTAACCTCTATTGTGTTTTCAAGGTAGGTGGTTATCTCAATTCTAAATGGGCCAGTCCATCAAAGCTTGGTGCCTTTCTTCCCCTCACCCAACCCTCAACATTACAAAATATGTGAGATAACTTTTAAACATCCAATCTCATGGAGGAAATAACATGTTCTCTTTTTCTTGGTAAGCAATTTATTGAAAGAAAGAGACTAGTTCTGGTTTGGAGAGTCTCAAGGAAAAATAATGTAGCTGTGCCCAAAAAACAAAGTATTAATCTACATAAGGTGTCAAGCCTGCTGCTCACAATCCAGGTTAAGTTTACCTTACACTTAATAATGGACAGAACATGTTTGAAATCTTTGCAACCTGAGCAGTAATTCTACTCTCTGCTTCTTTCCCAATTACTAGAGCTCTGAGCCTTTTTCTTTTTTCTCTCCCAGGAGTCCAGTGCCTGAGGAGTGAGGGAGTAAGAAAGACCAAAAGCCAGCCTTTTTTCCTCAACCACAAGGTATGATCACACACATCAAAGCTCTCCAGTCAAAAATGGCTAAAGGCCCAAAGTGAGATAACTAGCAAATTCTCTAGACTCTGGGGCAGGTTGCTCTCCAGTTCTTGCAGGTATGGCCGTTCTTTCCATCAGAATAGAAGATCCATACTCTGCTCTAGACTTCAACTAAGGTAGAAATAAACAGAGTAGACCACCAGATAACTTGCTTCTAAGCTACATGGAACCACCTCACACAGGGAAAGGAATCCTTCATATGTTAGACCTAGTTCATCATGTTATTATATTGAAAATAGAGCCAAGCGCCAGCTGCTTATTACGTAGGCTTGACCTCTTCTGTATGTGTTCATGGGTACCCCAGTGGGAGGGGTGACATATTAAGGACAAGATTTAGGATCTCTTGAGTCCATGGCCAAATATCATCTCAATTTGCTTCCTAAATTTCATATCAATATCAACTTCCAATGCACAATGTAAGAGTTCCAAAAGAAACATCTAAGTCCAAGGATAGTCTATCACATCTGGTAAAATCTTCATGTTGCAAGGAAAATAAAAATATTCTGAGAACAATTATTTGCTTTTGAAGTATCAGTGGTAGAAGTGAGATCTGTTTATGCACTGACTATGAAAAAAGCTTAATAGGAAATATACAATTGTTTTAACAAATTTGCTAAGAGAATAAGATAATGGTATTTTTTGTACTTTCTATAATATTTGTTTTGCTGCCTTTAATCTTAATAATGTCAATAATAGTAACTCATACTTATATTGTGCTGGTTAAAAATGATACAAAAAAATAGAGAAAAGCTCACAAAAAGCTTTTTTCCTAAACTACTCAGAAGCCTAGAGAAATTTCAATGACTCTAAAAGACTTTTATTACTGTTATAATCAGTACCTCGAATACGCCCATAGCCTTTGTGATATACATATATACACACAAACATAAATACTAACAGGCAATGGAACAACAAAACATTCTCCCTGCCTTTTTCTTCTCCCCATGTTCTGTCTTTCCTTCCTGAACTTCCTTCACCAAATTTGCTTAAATAGCCAAAATAAGAAAACAAAAGAGTTGTCTTATTATCATTGACATATGAAATGATGCATGGTCTCTATTTCAATAGCAATTTGTTGGAGTTTTACATCTACATCTACAGAAAATCCCCTACTAAGAACAGTTGATAAACTCTGGGCAAAATATGAAAAACAAATGCCTGAGGATTCTTAGAAGTAAAGAAAAGTAGGAGAGCTGTGGAACAGAGTAGAAATTTGTGGAAACACTGACCTAGAGGTAAGTTTCCAAGTTTATTGTGGCCTTTCCCTAAATGCCATCCATATTGTAAAATGGCATAGTGCAGGTGGGAAAAACTTTGATAGGAAGCCCTTCACCATTCTGGCCAGAAGAATCAGAGAAAAAAGCCCTGACAACAACCACCACTGAAAGGAAAGAGGGAAAAAATCTCAAAGGAGAGAAAGCCAGAGAAGGTAATCCCCCAATTCTGTGTCTAAACCCCACCCAAGTCTAGACTGACCTCTGAACCGTGCATATGCGGGACAAACTCCAAGCAACACAACAAAGGCTTAAAGAGCTGACATGAGATTTAGCTGAACTTAACTTCCAATCACAAAGAGTAAGATAGGGCTTACAGCGAGTGCAATCTGGTGAATTGCCTGCCAAATGAAAAACATCAACATTCTTCAGAGGCATAAAACAGAACCCAGAATCTACACAATAAAACATTAACAATGTCCAGGATATGATTTAAAAACTACTCGGCATAAAAGGATCCAGGAAAATGTGACTCATTCTCAGGGGCAGAGATGCCAGTCCAGAGATGACATAAAAGTTGAAATTATTAAACAAGGACTTTAAGGCAACTATTGTAACTATGCTCAAGGAAGTAAAAGGAGATATACTAAAGATGAATAAAAAGAGAAAATCTTAGGATAGAAATAAAAATAAATAGAAATTTTATATCTGAAAAATACAATACTTTGGCTACAAAACTACAAAAACTACAAAACTTTGGCTAACAGAATGGAGAGGTCAGTGAATTGGGAGATAAAGCAACAGAAATTATCCAATAGTTAAAAGAAAAAGAAAAAAAGTTGGGAGAAGTGGCACAGGGAACAGCCTTACAGCCTTATAAAGCAGTATCACAGCTTTAACATACAGATAAGTAGTATTCCAAAACGAGAGGAGAGAATGGGATGGAAAATATACCTAAAGAAATGATGTCTGGGAACGCCTGGGTGACTTAATTGGTTGAGTCTAACTTCATCTCAGGTCATGATCTCAAAGTTTGTAAGTTTGAGCCCCGCAGCTCAGAGCCTGGAGCCTGCCTTGGATTCTGTGTCTCCCTCTCTCCCTGCACCTACCCTACTTGCTCTTGCTCTCTCTCTCTCTCTCTCTCGCTCTTTCTCTCTCTTCATCTAAAAAATAAATATGATTTTTAAAATTTTTTAAAAAGAAGAAATAATGTCTGAAAACATCTCAAACTTGAAGAGATACATAAATTTACAGAGTCATGAAACTCAGGACATTCCAAGCAGGATAAAGCCGAAGAAAATCACATGTAAGCTACTGGAAATCAAAAACAAAGATAAAATACTGAGAGCCGACAGAGAAAAACATTGTTCCTAGGGAAATAATTCAAATGACCATAAACCTCCCATCAAAAACCACTGAAACTGGGCACCTGGATGGCTCAGTGAATTGAACATCCATCTCTTGATATACGCTCAGGTTATGATCTCAGGATCCTAGGATTGAGCCCCAAGTCAGGTTCCTCATTGAGCACAGAGCCTACTTGAGATTCTCTCTCTCTTCTCCTGCCCCTCTCCCATGCTTTCTTTCTCTCCCTCCCTCTCTCTCTCTCTCTCTCTCTCTGCCAAGATAGTGAAAAGAAGATTTATAATATCCAAAAAAAAAAAAGCAAAGAACTGTCAACACAGGAGTATATATCTAGCAAGCATATTCTTTTAAAATGAGGGCAAACTAGGGCACATGGGTGGCTCAGGCATTTGACTTTGGCTCAGGTCATATTTTCGCAGTTTGTGAGTTCGAGCCCAGCATCAGGCTTTCTACTGTCAGCACAAAGCCTGCTTCAGATTCTCTCTCCCTCTCTCCCTCTCTCCCTCTCTGTCCCTCCCCCACTAGCTCTCTCTTTCTCAAAAATAAGTAAACTTTGCTTTGTAATGAAGGCAAATTTAAGACATAATCAGATAAAAGAAAACTAAAAGAATTACTGACCAGCAGACTAGAACTATAAGAAATGCTAAAGAAATTTCTTCAAAGTGATGGGAAATTGTACAAGAGGAAAATCTGAATTTTTAGGACTGAATGAAGATCAGAACTGGCAAATATCTGGGTAAGTTTTAAAGGCCATTTTTTTAGTCTTATTTTTTTCAATTGTATGAAAATCACATGGTCTTGTGGAGTGTTTGTATCTAGATGGAACACATATGACAAGAACCAAAAAGACAGGGATGGGGTAGGTCAGGTTCTGCATGTTATAAGAACTAGTTCAGTATTAACTCTAGACTGTTAAATGTCAAGAATGTATACTGGAATTCTTAGGTAGTTTTTTTAAAAACTAAAAAATAGTTATTTAAAGTAATGCAAAGAGTGTAATGAAAAAGTCAATAGACAGTAAAATGGAATACAAAAAAATTACTAAATCTTAGAAAATACTTTAGGCTAAATAATAATTAAAATACAACATCAAAATGTGTAGGGTGCCGCTAAAGGAGAGATCAAAAGGAAAAGAACAGCTTAAATGTTTAAATCAAAAAGAAGAAAGGTCTAAAATCAATAACCTAAAGTTCTTCATTTAGAGTCTAGAAAAAGAGGAGTAAAGTACACCCAAAGTAAACAGAAGGATGTAAGTATAAGGATATAAATCAGAAAAATAATTGAGAAAATTAACAAAACCAAGAACTGGTTCTTTAACCAAATTTTAACAAAATTCAGAAAAGCCCTACCTAAACTGTTTAAGAATAAATGAAAGACAACAAAATCACCAATATCAAGAATAGAAAAGGGCTTTTCAGTACAGGTCCTAAAGATAGTAAGAAAATATGATAAACAACTTTATGTCAACAAATTTAGCAACTTAGATAAAATGGTCAAGTACCTGAAAATTTCAATTTACCAAAATTAACATAAGAAACAGAAAATCTTAACAATAGTATATTAAATAAAACTTATTCATTATCAAAAATCTTTCCACAAATAAGCCTCCAAGCACAGATGGTTCTCTCAAACACTCAAGAAAGAAATAACACCAAATTTACACCAATATTTTCAGGAAACAGAGGAGGAAGGAACTTATTTTCTGAGATTTACATCACCATAATAGCAAACCTCACAAAAGCATTTATGAAAAGGGAAGTTATGCCACCCATACCCCTCATGAATATAGATGCAAAAATCTTTAATAAAATATTAGCATGTCATATCCAAAAATATATCTTTTAAGTATAATATATTCTGATCATACAGACTTTGTCCTGAGGTTGGAAACTGATTTAACATTTGACAATCAGTATAGTTCACAGTATTAACAAAAAATAGAAGAAAACAAATTATCATTTCAATAGGTAGTGGAAAAGCATTTGACAGAATCCAATACTCATGCATGATAATAATAAAGACATAACTCTGGGCAAATATGCTTCATAAGGAACATCTTCAATCTGATTAAGAGACTGTACCAAAACCTTACAGCTTCACATTATATTTTTACTTTCCTGCTGACATTGAGAACTAGGCAAAAGTGCCTCAACTCTGACCACATCTGTTCAATATTATACTGGAAGTCTTAGCCATTGCAATATGGCGAGGAAAAGAAATTAAAGGAATAGATTGGAAAAGAAAAAGTAAACCTGTTCCTATTTGCAGATGACATGATTTTTAGGTCAAAAATCCCAAGGAATCTACAAAATGATTACTAGTGCTAATGAATGACTTATCAAGATTGTACAAGTTAACATCAAAATCAACTGTATTTTAATATGCTAGTAAAAGACAATGGGAAAATAATGCCCCAAAAAGACATAAAATACTTGAGAATTAACCTGACAAAAGATGTCTGAAATCTCTACACTGAACTTTACAAAACAATGCTAAGAGAAATTAAAGGCCTACATAAAATTCTAAACCATGCTTGTTAACTAAATGACTCAACATTGTTAAAACGGCAATTCTCCCCAAATAGATTTATAGAATCCATGGAATCTGAATCAAAATTCCAGTAGACATTCTTTTTTATAGAAATAGCAAGCTGATTCTAAAATGTATTGCACAAATTCAAATAACTTTAAATAGTTTAAATGATTTAAAAAACTGGAGGACCTACACTACTCAATTTCAAAACTTATTATAAATCTACAGTACGGTAATCAAGGCAAAGGTCCTGGTAGATCATTATGCTGCATAAAGGAAACCAGACACAAAACAGTATAAATTCTAGAAAATGCAACCTATTCTGAGTTGTCACATAGCAGATGAGTAGTTTGTTGGGTCACGTAGGAGCAGCTGAGAACAGGGGTTGGATATCAAAAGGAGCAGTTCTAAGGAGAACTGAAAAGATTCAGTTCTAAGGAATTTAAGTTAAAATTTGGGGGGGAAGGGTTCAGTCATCTTGATTGCAGTAATTTTCAAAGGTGTACACATCTGTCAAACTGTACACCTGTACACTACACTGCAATACAGTATACTGTTATCTGTACTTCTGTGTGGTTAGTGGAATTTAAATTATACTCTCATAAAGCTGTAAATAGGAAAACCCAATTTGTTGAACTTTTATATTTGAATGTTGAATAATTAAAAGAACTATTGAACTCCTTTAAACTCCTGCTGTGACAGTCGGCAATAGTTCCACTGTGGATCTGTGTGGCCTCTGAGGCTAGATAATCCTTACATTAAGCCTACAGGGTCCGGCAGCCCACCAAAGAGCTTTCAGGTCACACGCAGGAAACCGCTTACTATTCCGAAATGAGACGCACTGACCTCAGTGGGGGAGTCCACCTAATGGTGCTTAAGGTTTGCCCAAAACAACCTGCCCCTGTCAAGGACACAGGAAAGGTCAGGCAGGTGGAAATCAAATTCGCTCCACTGTGACCTTTCTCCCTCCCCACAGTCCCTCGGACTCCTCCTTGTCTTTTCCTTCCTCACTCCTTTTCCTTTCCCCACAGCCTGGTCCTCACACTCTATCTTTCCCTTCCACCAGGTTTTCACTCTTCCCGACGGCATCCCAGCNCGCCTGGTCCTCACACTCTATCTTTCCCTTCCACCAGGTTCTCACACTCTATCTTTCCCTTCCACCAGGTTTTCACTCTTCCCGACGGCATCCCAGCTCCTACTCCAGCCCCAATCCTTTCTTCAATCCCAGCCCTATTTTCTACCCTGATATTCTCAGAAATTAGTGTGGATTAAAGAGGCGGAAGGGGAGACGTAGCTCCGCCCAAACATCGCAGGCTCGCCTTCCCACAGCCTCCCAGACGGAGTCACCCGCGCCCAGTGCGCCTCTCACCCGCCGGCGGGGACGCCCCTGCTCCCCCGTAAGTGGCGAGAAGTTTGGCGCTGCTGCGGCCAGGCGGTGAACCCAGCCCGCCTTCCTGGGGCGGAGGGGCCGGTGGGCTCTGACGGCTCCCACGGGAAGGAAGAACGCGCCCCGTTGCTCGGTAACAAGGCGCGCGTCCTACTCGGTACAGGCGCCCAGGAGTCAGGTGAGCCTTTGTGGATCCCTCCGCGCTGCCGGTCGCAGCCCGCGCTTTCTGCCCGGCAAAAGCAGCTGCAAGAGCGCCGTTGGATTGGAAGCCCAAACCCCACGCTGAGCGACCTCTGCTTTCCGGTCCGTGAGCTTGCTGGTCCCAAAGAGCCTCCTGGACTGGAGTTTCCCAGATCGCCAGTTTTGCCCAATTGAACTAACTGCTTACTTGTCACTCATGTTCTTTATATATTTAAACGAATAATGCTGAACTGGGAAACTTAAAACATTTTTTTGGTAGGCTTTTAATCTGTATGTGTGCACTACATGCCAATTAAGAGTGCATTTCAGGGGTATTTTCCATGCTCTCCATCTAGAGCACAACTCATAAAAAGAATCTTGAAATCAAAGGCATGAGATTCAGAATTCTGGAGAGTTCCTACTAAAATCCTGGATTCAGCATATTCAGAGTGCCTGATGTCCAAGATGAGAAAGGTTGTAAGAAGCAATAATTGGTATTATCTATTAAAGTTGAATATATACCTACTCGATGGCCCAGCCATTCCACTCCCAATAGAAATGCTTGTGAACAGGCACCAGGAAACATGTACACCAATATTCATAGTAGTTTCATTCATAAGCTTAAAACTGGTAAGGATCCAAATGTCCATAAAAAGTAGGCGCATAATGGGGCACCTGGATGGTTCAGCCAGTTAAGCCTCTGACTTGATTTCTGCTTAGGTCATGATTTCATGGTTGGTGAGATTGTGCCCTGTGCTGATGATTTGGAGCCTGCTTGGGATTCCCTGTGCTGATGGTTTGGAGCCTGTTTGGGATTCTCTCTCTCTCTCTCTCTCTCTCCCCTTCCTTCCCTCCCTCCCTCCCTCCCCCTCCTCTCCCCTGCGTTTGTTCTCTCACTCTCTCAAAATAAATGAATTTTAAAAAATCTTTTAAAAAGTAGAGTGCAGGGTTGCCTGGGTGGTTCAGGCGGTTAAGCATCCAACTTCGGCTCAGGTCATGATCTCAAGGTTCCTGAGTTCGAGCCCCGCTTAGGGCTCTGTGCTGACATCTAGCACAGAGCCTGGAGGCTATGTTCAGATTCTGTGACTCCCTCTCTCTCTGACCCTCCCTGCTCATGCTGTCTCTATCTCTCTCTCAAAAATAAATTTTTAAAAAACTTTAAAAAAATAAAAAGAGTGCATAAATTCATTGTGCTATATTCATACAATGCAGTACTAAACATGAAGGGCATGAACAACCATCTATGTGTGGGAAACAACATCGATCAATCTCTATGAGCTAAGATGCCAAACATAAGGAGTATGCACTTCCACTCATTTAACATTTAAAAACCAAGACAGCATGGATGCATGCTCAGCTGATGTATTACAAAGAAATTTAAAAAAAAAAAGTAATAAGAGCCAAAATAGTAGTCAGCTTGGGAGTGGGGAAGGTGATGGTGTTTAGGGGACACTCTCAAGGAGTCCTGGGGTACTAGCACTGTGTTGTATTTTAACCTTGTTGACAGCTGCTAGAGTTTTCTCTTTGTGATAAACCACTGTTTTTGTTTTGTTTCTTTTCCTGTGTTATGTTTCACCATTGTTTAAAAGAACCAAAAGAGGAACCAATTAAGTGCTTTGCTCAGTGCCTGGTGCTTAATGGCCCTCAAATGTTTATTTTATATTTCTCTACTTTCTACCAATGTCTACCAATGTCTCTCTTTCCAAATACTCAGGCAACTAATAAATGAGATGAGCAAAGTGGCAGATAAAACCTTCTGGAAGTCCTGTATGAGACTGATGCTTCCCAGAAACTCAAGATAAAAGAATGCCCTGCTGCACAGCTCCCTGGTGCTGGGCCTCAGAGCAGCCCTGCTGCGGAAACCATGCGCTCAAGTATCCTCAGGCCTCCCTGAGGCAAGCCCCCACTCTAGAGGCACAAAGGGCCAGGGAGGGACCCCAGCCTTACCAACGGCGCCAGTCACTTTGCTCCCCAAGTTTCTGCAACCTGCTCTGTGAATGAAGATGATAATCTTACTTGGAAGATTTGCTGTCTTACTACCCAACATAATGGATTCAGAATGACTGCTGAGGGTGCACAGGATGAGAAGCATTGGATGGTAGATCTTTCTCTGTAGATCTCTGTAGATCTCTCTGTAGTCACCTGAGGTTTCACTGCACCCCCCACTGCCTCATGGATACTTCTTGAGGGCAGCTTCACTCTAAGTGTACAAGTAACCTTACTGTCTAAAGGACAATAAGAACATTTATTTTCTTATGCTAACTAAAATAGGAAGCAAATAACCAAAGTGCTTAGTGCAAATTGTTCTTGGTGCCATCCTGGATACTGCTTAAAAATAATACATAGGCCGTGTGCCTAAGATGGGAAAAATGTTAAATTATTGTAGCCCTGAAATATGACTACCATATGGTCAGGAAGCAATTTAAACGGTAAATGAATACTGTTCATTAATACCTTTTATAATGCAAAATGGTAACTAAGTGTTCAGATATCCATATCTTAGGATAATACAATCCATGAGCTAGATGCTATTAGCTTCATTTTACAGGTAAGGCACCGATGTTCAAAGTCAGTAAGGATTTGCCTTGGGTCTCCTAGCTAGTAACCAGTTCTGTGCTAGGAACTCTATTCTAGAAAAGAAGGGAGGGAGGCAGGGAGGGAGGAAAAAGGAGAGGAATGGAGGTAAGAAGGAAGGAAAGAAGAGCAGGGGAGGAAGGAGGAAGGGAAAGAGAAAGGAAAAAGAAGAGGAGGAGAAGGAATAGTAGTTATTGATCTAACGGCATTTCAAATTCATTGTTGATATTGTAATGCCTTCATATGAAAATGTTAATACTTTGGGTCCTATCTTCTAGAAAAGGGCATTAGACTCAATGGGCAGCATACAATTACTCAAACAATCACTGAAACAGTATGATTTCATCTACTTTTTGTCACTCTCAAACCACCACCCTGCCAGTCCTCTGGTCATCTAGATTTGGAGCCTCCTATTGGATTCACAGCACGGCAAGCAAAGGACAACCCCAAAATTCAGTTTCTGTACCTGCAAAGTATCTTCACAGAACAAATTCCAAACAAAGCTCTCCAAAGAGAATTCAAGTTTCTTCATAATTAGGGCCTGCCCAAAAGTCTTTCTAGAAAATGAAGAATTGTATCTTCAGCTTCTGTGCAGCAAATGAAACAATCAATAAAATTAATAGGCAGCTGACTGAATGGGAAAAGATAGTTGCAAATGACATGTCAGATAAAGGGCTTGTATCCAGGGGCACCTGGGTGGCTTAGTCAGTTAAGCGTCTGACTTTCGCTTAGGTCATGATCTTGCGGTTCGTGGGTTCGAGCCCCGCGTCGGGCTCTGTGCTGACTGCCAGCTCAGAGCCTGGAGCCTGTTTCAGTCTGTGACTCCCTCTCTCTCTGACCCTCCCCTGCTCACACTGTCTCTCTCTCTCTCTCCTAGAAATAAATTTAAAAAAAAACATTAAAAAGGGGGGGGGGGCTTGTATCCAATATCTATAAGGAACTGATCAAACTCCACACCCAAAAAACAAATAATCCAGTGAAGAAATGGGCAGAAGACATGAACAGACACTTCTCCAAAGAGGACATCCAGATGGCCAACAGACACATGAAATGATTCTCAGCATCCTTCATCATCAGGGAAATACAAATCAAAACCACAGTGAGATACCACCTCACGCCAATCAGAGTGGCTAAAATGAACAAGTCAGGAGACTAGATGCTGGCAAAGATGTGGAGAAACGGGCACCCTCCTACGCTGTTGGTGGGAATGCAAACTGGTGCAACCCCTCTGGAAAACAGTGTGGAGGTTCCTCAAAAAATTAACAATAGAATTCCCCTATGACCCAGCAATACCACTGCTAGGAATTTACCCAAGGGATTCAGGAGTGCTGATGCATAGGAGCACATGTACCCCAATGTTCATAGCAGCACTCTCAACAATAGCCAAAACATGGAAAGAGCCTAAGTGTCCATCAACTGATGAATGGATCAAGAAGATGTAGTTTATTTATACAATGGAATACTAGATGGCAATGAGAAAGAATGAAATCTGGCCATTTATAGCAACATGGATGGAACTTGAGGGTGTTATGCTGAGCAAAATAAGTCAGGGAGAGAAGGACAAATACCATATGTTTGCATATATAGGTGAATTAGGAGGAAGTTAACAGAGGATGATGCGGGAGAAGAAGGGGAACATAGTTGGGGAGAAGGAGGGAGACAAACCATGAGAGACTCTTGAATGCTGAGAACAAACTGAAGGCTGATGGGAGTGGGGGAGAGGAGATGGGGGGTGATGGGCGTGGGGGAGGGTACTTGTTGGGATGACCACTGGGTATTATACGTAAACCAACTTGACAATAAACTAGTTTAAAAAAATAAATAAATAAAATTTGAAAAAATTATATCTTGACTTTGTATTATGTATGAAAATAAATTCCAAATGAATGCAAGATTTTGTTGTATGTAAGAATAGCAGGTGTACTTAAGACTTATAAGCATTAAACCATAAAAGGCAAGAGCTTGATTTAAAATATGGGCAGATTTCTTTAAAGCATCTATGCATTGAAAATAAACAAAATTAGGGGTGCCCCAGTGGCTCAGTTGGTTAAGTGTCCAGCTCTTGGTTTCAGCTCAGGTCATGATCTCATGGTTTGTGAGTTCCAGCCCCACATCTGGCTCTGCTGACAGTACAGAGCCTGCTTGGGATTCTCTCTCTCCCTCTCTCTCTCTCTCTCTGCCCCTCCCCTGCTCACTCACTCTCTTAAAATAAATAAATAAACTTTAATTTTTTTTAAATAAAAAATAAAGATATTAAACAAAAGTATAATGCAAATGAAACCCTAGTGAAAAACTCATAATATTTATGACAAACAAAGGATCAATATTCTTTAGGTGAGAAAGAGACAAATACTCAAGATTTTCAACTGGCTAATAGACGTGCGGAAAGGCAGCTCCTAAAAGAAGACATACTTATGACTAATAGAAATATAAAAATATTCAACTTCAGGAGTAATCCAATAGTAATTTACATTCAGAAATGCAAATTAAAATAACACTATGCAATTTTGCCAATCAAATTACAAGGGTAGTCCTAGACTTCCTGCATGGAACTGAGGGAATAATGTCACTCATAGATTTCTGTTGCCATTTTGCTAGATGTCATTCGCTAGATGCTCTTCATTCCTGCACCATTGTTCCCACATTGGCCAAACCCAAGTGGAAGCCCAAAGACAAGGAAAACTGGGTATGTGCAGAGAACAAAGGCAGAGGATAGAGTAGAAGAGGGAGATTGGGAGAAAAACAGAGAATAACCAACAAAGTCTATTACCCCAGTTGCCTGTATTGCTTTAATCCACATACACCAACGTAATGAGACAGCTTTCTCTTGTCGGAAGGTCCTCCCTTGGCGCTGCTTACCCCCAGCCTTCTCTTCACTCCCTGCTCACCCTACTTTACCCCCTGGTGATCTACTTAATAGACGTTAGGCCTTCCTCCTGACCGTGAACTCTGGTGTGATTCTGACAACTGAGCTTATGGAGTTCAGAAAGGGACCTAGGGGAAGTCAGCCACCACCCTTCCCTGGGGTGCCTCAAACGTCTGGCGCCAGGCCTGATCTCAGGGTTTTTAAGGTAAGATAAAAATAGCAACCACTGAGCAGAAAGAAAACTCTGTGAGTAAAACTATCCATTTGAAAAGAAAAGGTACAAACAACACTAATAAGCCTGGTCCAAAGCAGGTGTACCTGGCTGAGAATTAAGGATTTATTTTTGCTAGGACATAGTGGCTGGTGTTTAGCATTCCAATTACCCTTTACACTTCCAAAGGGCTTTGCTTAGGTGTTCTCCAAGTATGGTAATGCACCAGAGAGTTTGCGGAGTTTGAGGTCAAAACCATTCCTTTTCTAAAGGTAGGTATGAAAGACTGTTGGATGTGCTTTGTAGCCTAAACATTGAGCTTAGAGAACCAATGCCTGGTTTATGCTTAGAAAAACTAACAGCACTCCTTAAGTAAGCTGTAAAAACAGAAGCTGCATTTAGCCAGAAATTGCTCACAGCCTGAGATTTCTGTGTACCAGCCCACTTCTGAATGCACCTCCCCCAGTACCGAGCCAAAAAAAATGAATGAGCTTTGAAGATGTGTTATTTTTCTGTTCTTTGGTGAAGGAAATATTTTATTTTATCCACCTGGTTGTGATTACTAAATGAAACAGAATTCAAAAACTCATTAGAATCTTGTACACGGGAACTTATTAACCCATCCAAACCCTGTCTGAAATATGGGTTGTGTTCATATGAGCCCCAGGGATCCACCCCAAAACCCCAGCTCTTCCAGGCCCCCTGAGCAGGAGGAATGAATCAACTCCTGAATCTTCACTTCAGCAAATGGATCTATACCCGGTGAGAGTCTTTTGTGAGTTCGTCTTTTCAGATATGACACTGTTTTTTCCTAATGAAGCCTTGGCACCCCACTAAGTTTTCTTGCACATGCAAGGTAATATTCAGCATCCTTAATATTTGAAGGGCCCATCATAAGCCC
The DNA here is from genome assembly GCF_008692635.1 of Crocuta crocuta. Classification (NCBI taxonomy): domain Eukaryota; kingdom Metazoa; phylum Chordata; class Mammalia; order Carnivora; family Hyaenidae; genus Crocuta; species Crocuta crocuta. Next base: position 1,658,673 of record NW_027530683.1, read on the forward strand.
AGCATGTTTGCTTCATTTCAGGTGGGCTTCCACCTGAAATAAAAGGAAGTCCCTTTTATTAAGGCAGTTATGTCAAATAATTCTAAAAGATATCAACGAAAGTTTCCTTGTGGTAATATCGTCTTGGGTTTTTGAGGATTTTAGAAAATGTTCTAGGTGATACTATTCCAAATGGGTCCTAAATGGTTTCTTCTATTTCTGTCCTTGAGAGAGGAAGTAGAAAAGGGGGGGGGGGG
>NW_027530683.1:1659000-1678663 GCF_008692635.1 Crocuta crocuta
GAAAAGGGGGGGGGGGGTCCAAGGTAGAAAGAAGAAAGTGTCTGGGTGAATCAAAGGTCCTGCTTTCCCATCTCCATGCTCCCCAAGTTCAGGAGCTGAGGGCAGAATGGCCTCCCAAAAGTCCAGACTCACTCCCTTCACCTCTCTGACAGAGACGCTTTCTGGGTCCAAGCCCCAGGTCTTGACTGAGGTTGCCATAGGCAAGGCGATGGTGCAGGTCCACCTGGTGTGCCTGAGCCAGGTCTACCATCTCAGGGGACCCAAGAGAGTCACACACGGGCTTCTGAAGCCTGACCTCTGCCACCCTGACTCCCCAGCGAGCGGCCCTGAAGGTCAGGTCGGGGAGATTTGAGAAAGGATTCTAGGCAGGGTCACCATGGAACATGGGACATACCTGCCTAAACGCCAAGCATTCATTCTCCCCAAGGAAGTCCCTCCCGCTCTCCTCCAGCTGTAACCCGGAGGGACCACAAAGTCCAGGAACCTGGGCTGGTGACCACCAGCAAAAGACCTGTAGGAGGGGAGGAGGGAGCCTAGATTGAAGGGCTGCATTACTTGCCCCTACGTGTTCACCATCCAGCACAGCTTAGTCTCCCAGAGCTCTGCAAAGGCTCCCTGTACGGTTACAATTTAGTACACCTACTCTGTACTCAACTGGAATGGGGTAGGTACTACCCATTTTATATTCCCATTTAACAGTTCTGAAAACGGAGGCTCAGAGAGAGCAAGTCTCCAGCAGAATACAAAATGGAATCCAGATCTCATTCCAAATCCCCTGCACTGAAACGCAAACCCTACTGACCCTGTCAGTTGCACAAAAGAGCCAGTCTGGAGCTTACTTAGGTGATGAGAGAGACTGTCTCAGAGACTTCAGAGGTACCAGTCATGTCCAGAGGAGTGTGCAGAGCACTGTACTGCTCCTAACCTAGGAGGCTTTGCCTGGGCTTGGGAATTGGAAGACACTGCCCTCTCTCCTGCCAGTTGCTGTCTTTGGAGATGCTGGGAAGTAAAAAAGGGAAAGGCTTTTGCCCCAAAGTTACCATGAAACATAGACCACAAAACCAGAGCACAAGAGAGAGAACACTTCTTTCTAGCTTGTTCCCAGCGTCTTCAGCCCCTCACCTAGAAGAGGGACGCTTTGCCACTCCCAGAGCTAAGCCCCCGCCCCCTCACCAGAAGGGTTCCCTTCCTAGGTTCACACCGGTACTGGTCCCATCACCACCCACCCCACCCCCAGGTGAGGGTGTGGGGTCATCAGGCTTGACGGTTGTGCCAGCCACTCCAGGCTTCCTTCTTAGTATTGACGTCTGCCGGAACCCTCCTCACTGCAAGCTACTCTTTTGGAAAAGGGGGAAACTGAGGCTGAAAGGATCTGACCGAGTTCCCCAGAAACTCGAGGTGGAATGGTGGGACCATGAATTCGTGATTAGATCAGGGCCAAGCTCTTGACAAAGTACGGCTACCCACTCCGATACCCAGTTCGCATCTCCTCATATCCTCTCTCATCTCTTGGGATGATGGTCTGCTCTATTCCCATTCCAGCACCTGCAGGAGTTTTAGAAGCTTCTGCCCCAGTGTAAACTGACCTTCAACCTGACCACTGTGCTTTATTTATTGAAACCACTTCTCTTGGCAGGGTGTGAGAGGAGGGTCATGAGGAGGTCAGAGGAGTCTAGAGATGCACAATAGAGGGTATTTTGGTGGGAGGAGCCCAGTCGGGTGAGAAGAGTGGGATCCATGCCACCGACTTCATCATCAAAATCGTTAAAAGAAAAACCTACTTTAGATCTGCTAGTGCCCTAAGTCACCAAGGCTGGTGGAGCTCGATCTGACTTATGATCCCCTTTCCTGTGTGGGCAGGAACCTGGGTCCAGTAGGGAGCTGCCATGGGAAGAAGGTGTGGTCTGAAAGGAGTTTGGGGCGCAGATCCCAGGTAGCATCCCAGCCAGGGCCGAGCCCCACACCACCCAGCAGGATTGGGGGTAGCAGGGCCACACATCAAGGACACCAGATGGAGCTGCGTATTGCCTGCCAGGTAGTTTCCAAATAGTGACAGCAGCCCAGAAAAGGAGGCAGAGGAGCTTCCTCTCTCAAGGATTCCCACGCATGCTCTCACGGCAAATAAAACTCCAGGAGAAGTTGACACGAGAGGTCTCCAGTTAATACCTGGCAACAACACGGCAGATTTTGAGAAGTTTAGTGGACTTTTAAGAAAATCATTACACTGAGACGCCTGGGTGGCTCAGTTGGTTGCGCGTCGGACTTTGGCTCAGGTCATGATCTCCTGGTAGTGGGTTCGAGGCCCGCATGGGGCTCTGTGCTGACAGCTCAGAGCCTGGAGCCTGTTTCGGATTCTGTGTCTCCCTCTCTCTCTGCTCCTCCCCAGCTCGTGCTCTGTCTCTCTGTGTCTCAAAAATATATAAACGGTAGAAAGAAAGAAAGAAAGAAAGAAAGAAAGAAAGAAAGAAAGAAAGAAAGAAAGAAAGAAAGAAAGAAAGAAAGATTATTACATCACACAGGGAAAGTGTGTAGAATAAAATGTTTTGGATCCTAAAGACTGGGAGGCAATTCAGGTAAATGCTTGGTAATTTCACTCGCGCTGCCACCGCCAAGGCCCACAGAATGCCTGGCACCTGGTAGGATCACGTCACTCTCCCTGCGAAGACCCCGACCAAACCACCGCCTGCTCCCGAGGCGCCCTCCAGCGCCAGGGTGGGAACGCGGGGCGACACGCGCAGCGCGTGTTGACCCAGGCACACCGCGCCGACTCACAGAGCCCTGCTGCAAGGCTTTTCCTTCCCAGTGCGTGGGCTCCGCTTCGTTTGCTTGCCAATTTAAACATATTATTCAAACACGGACGTTTCCTTTAGAGCTCTGAGAGAAATGTTTTGCTTGATGGAAAGTTGATGGGGTTCTTTAACTTTTAATCAATATCTGCTATGGAAAGGCTCGGCTGCTGCCTTTTCACAGAGAGGGAAAAGTGAAATATTTGCCTTTGGTCATACGTTGACCGTCCTAGATAGGCAAGCACACGGGGGGTGAGGAGTGCCCATTCTGCTTAAGTCCAGAAACAGGTGAGGCAGGGCCATTCCAATTTGATCATGTCACCCCAACGATTTTGGTTAATATCATGGATGCCAGGAAAAGAGCCATGCCCAGTGGTACTGGAAGCTCAGGGATTCCAGGGCTCTGAGACCCCTGTCTTTCTGCCAGAAGCATTTGTCCATCCATTCCACTGTGTGTCTGTTGGTCCATTTGTTAAACAACCATTCTGCTCCTCCCTCCCCCTCCCCAGCTAAGAGGATTCCCTAAGGTCCTCTCTCACTCCGGAGACTTTGGAGGTCAGTGGATAAGGTTTCTAGGCTCCAGCATCTTTTCCCACCAGACGCCAGCCTGGCCAGCATCTGGATTGGAGCAGTTAGTTTATTGATTCAGTCAACAAGTCTTTATTGGAAGTCTATGCTCCAGGCTCTGCTCTGGCAGTGGGGACTGTGGGCTCCACCCTCAGAGCTCTTCTAGTCCAGCAGGGGAGACAAAGAATGAAAACAACACAAATGGAATATGCTGTTCAGAATGATACAACCTTGGTAGGAATGTAGATTAAGATGTGGACTTACTGGGAGCAGAGCTCGATTGGTTGGGAAGGTCTGCAATGTCCTCACCACACATCCGGGGAAGCTGCGCTTGACTTACCACCACGGGTAAAGCCCAGTGTTGGCAGCAGCATTTCCTTACTTGGATCCGTTTAAAGTAGGTGACCAGGATAGCTAGCTGCATTCAGGAACTTGTCAAAGTTCCTGCAAACCTTGCTGGTATCCCAGCAAAAGAGAATGCTGTCAAGGAGACCTCTTCCCAGTGTTTCTGTTTAGAAACAAACTCTCAACAATGTGAGTTTTACTCTGTGGCCCATAGGACAAGGAAAAGCAACTTCATACAAATGCACTGCTTTTAAAACAAAACTTTCTTCCGATGTTAGCTCTGGAAGAGCTGCTGGAAGTCCAGAAGCAGCCACTCAACAATGTCTTCCAGTCGAATTTTAGTTTTAAATAATGAGTGTAACCTTCCCTAGCCATGCCAATCAGTTAGTCTTTTTGTCAGTCCAATCCACACTTTTAAATTTAGGGAGGAAATGGGGCGCCTGGGTGGCTTAGTCGGTTAAGCGTCCGACTTTCGCTTAGGTCATGATCTTGCGGTTCGTGGGTTCGAGCCCCGCGTCGGGCTCTGTGCTGACTGCCGGCTCAGGGCCTGGAGCCTGTTTCAGTCTGTGACTCCCTCTCTCTCTGACCCTCCCCTGCTCACACTGTCTCTCTCTCTCTCCTAGAAATAAATAAAACATTAAAAATTTAAAAAAAAAATTTAGGGAGGAAATGAAGAAGACCATACAATGAAAAAAGCCTGGCTAGACTGCATTTTTACCTCCCCCCTCCCCTTGTGTAAGATATGATTTATATGACTGTTACCAAAGCATCTATTAAATAAAACTATGTAAATTTGAGGGTAATCACATTTGAATAGCCAAAGTTAAACCACCAGGGCCAAGTGAGGGGCCGTGGGAAAGCTCCCGGATGTGTGTGTGTTGGGTGGGGGGAGGATGGGTACATTGGATGTGGAGTTCAGGGACTGAGAAACTAAATATTCCTGCACAGTTGGAGAAAGATTTGGGTTTAAGCTGGCAGCCTCCAGAAGAGAGATGACATTCTAGAGTTTTCTGAGGCTCTCGGTCTCCACCAATGGTTCCCCATTAGCGCCAGCTTCTGCCGGTGGGATGGAGTCAAATTCCCTGGCTTTCAGGCTCTCAGCTCTTGCACACCTGGGGCAGCAGGTAGGGCAAATGCCTGGATCTCAAAGCACCCTAACTAGACCGTGGCACACAATAGGGCCCCAACCACTCTATTCCCTCTCTGCTGTCAGACCTAAAATTTGTCACATTCCCCCGTAATTTTCCAACTCTGTGTCTGAAGCGTGCATTCCCAGCCCCTCTTCTAGGACCCCAATCCTAGCAGTTTTTAAGTAGCCAGAGGAAAGTATGGGCAGCACTGAGCAGAGATAGCGCCCAAAGGGTGCACGGGGGTGAGGAGACACTAGCTGGAACTGGGCACCAGCTGGAGGTGCCCGTTGTGAATAAAGCGGTTGGTAACTTGGGGAACACAGCTGCCTAGAGATGCGCGACAGCCTGGGACCCAGACCTGGGCGAGGGCGCCACGTCGGCTACTCGGGCCTCGAGGAAGGGATGTTTCCCGGTCTCCGCAGGTACAAATAGGACGCTTACTCCTTCCTTCCAAGGGTAGTGATTGCCCAAGAGAGCACTTCGCCCTTCCCAACCTTTCTCATTTGAATACATGAAAATGCGAGTTGATTTTGGCAAGGAGATGCTAGCTCAAGGCCTGAGAGACGGTTTTGTCGCCCGAAGGCAAGGCCGGGTAGGGAACAGCTCCGGCTCCGACATCCGGCTGCGGGCCAGCCTGGCCTGAGCCCCAGGCCGCTCAGAAACCCGGCGGCGGCTCCAGGAGCAGGGAAGGAGAGGACAAACCCAGAGATAAAGAATTGGGATTAAACTATTACATTAGAATTTTTTTTTTTTTATTTTCAGTACAAACACTGGGCCAGGGCGTGGCCCGGAACCTGAGATTTCTCCGCCCGAAACTGCCGGGCAAGGCGGGTTGGGTGGTCCCAGGGCCCTTACCTCCTGAGGGTCGGACACTTTGTGAGTTGTGAGTTAATGTCTTGATTAATAAGGTAACGATCGAAGGAAAGGCAGAGGAAGGAAGATCTGAGAAAAGAAAGCAAAGTAAAAGAAGAGAGGCCGTGAAAGAACGGGAGCTCGACGTGTCGTGTCCCCTGGCCCCCTGGCCGCAGTGCGCCCCTAAGTCTAGGGCTGCCGCGCCTCCCGAGCCGTGGGCGGGAGGCTGAAGGCCAGCGCTGGGGGCCGCCCTCTGCGGCGCCCGGGCTCCTTCCCCAGCTTGGACACACACCTCGGTTCGTGTGACACACAGTTATACGCAAGTGCAAACAGCTGCTTTCGGCGTCCCAGGCCTTCCTCAGTCCTAAACGGACCCGAGTCCCAGTTCAGGTCCGCTTTGAACCGCACGAAAGACAGCAGGTCTCGGTTTCCTAGCATCTGACTCTCCCCCGAAGGCGCAGGATGTAGCTTCTAATCTGGGCAGCAGGTGCGGCTGTGCGCAGAAGGTGCTCGGACCACGCTGGGCCCCGAGGGCGGCTGGGCCCACGTCGGTGGAGACCCGGCCACAGCCCGCTGGGGCGAGGGAGGCCGGCGGAGAGAGGGGACAGACTAGGGAGACGCCCATGGGGAAGTCCTCGGGAGGCTCCAGAGAGCCCCACAGAGCCCCCCCCCCCTCNAGGCGCAGAAGGCTCAGCTTTCGGGAAGGGCGGAGCCGATTCCTCCACCCCAGGCCACCTGGACGGTCCCCGAACCACCTTTTGAGCGCTCAGGCTCCTACCGACGGAGGAGCTTGCCCTCCCCTCTACCTGGGTTGCACTTAGGTGGCGCACACCCACCCTAGCGGAACGAGATCGGCCCGAGACGACCCAGGAGCCGCCACGTGGCTGCCCTCGAGTCCACCCAGCCTCTCTGAGAAAAGCACAGCACAGCCTTCTGCAAAGCGTAAAGACCGGGCCTATTTGGGAAAAGAGGCTTGTGACGAGCGGACCGCAGCAACCAGGCGTGGCACCTGGCTGCCTACTGGCCAGCAACCCGGAGACAAGAGCTTTATTTATTTGCTTGTTTGTTTGTTGTTCATTTTCTAAATCAAAGACGCGGCATGGCCCTGATGATTTGCTTTTAAAACTCTGGGAAATGACTGGCTGGCATCTGAATACACTAGAATTTCACTTCCTAAATTTGTTAGGTGTCTTGGAATATCGCCACTGAGATGAAGAAAGGCTGAGAGCTAAGCGAGCTGCCTTCTTGGCCTCAGGCAGTCGGCTCCTTGAACTAAAATCTCAGGCTAAGGGAGGTGTGCGGAGCTCCAGATAGAGCCCCCTGGCTGTGCTCGTTGGGGGTGCCTGCGGGAGGATTCAGCGCCCCTCACTCCTCCAGCACTACAGGAGCAGCTGTGACCAGGGTAATTCCTCCGGGAGCGACCCAGCAACTCTCAAGATGGATCAAGGCTCTACAGTTGTCAAAGTCCACTCTTCACCACCAGCCCTGGGCTTTGAAGAAGCCCTGGAAAAACTTTGCTTTGGACATCCCTCTACAGGCTTCTTTTCTCTACTTTTTTTTTTTTTTTAGATGAGCTCTGGTAGGTTTAGAAAGTGGGCTAAAAATGAAAGAATATTTGATTTTTTAATTGACTCCCCTATAAAATAACAGCGCTACCCCCACTTCTTAAAGCACGGGCTTTTTTGTGTACGACAGCTATTGCTAGGTTGTTACTACCCATAGAAAATACCCTAGTCATGCTCGATGTTGTTGAAGAGCCAAGAGGGCGTTGGAGGATCACTGCGGGAAGGAACAAGGAAGCTCATTAGCACTGAAAGTCCCCCCCCTCCTCCCCATCAGGCCCAGGAAGCTACGCATCCGTGTGCTTTATAAATGAAACCAAGGTCCTGCTGCTGATGGGAACTTTGCACAAAAGAATTAGTTTCTGACGGTGGCTCTGGGAAGTCTGTGCAGATCCACACATTTACAGATACATTTACACAAACTGATGGGACTTGCAGTCACAGGGGGCAGGCTGCAGTTGGAGAGGGCACCCTCTCTGAGTTCCAGGTGGATTTAATTTCACTCTCATTCCATTCCTTACAATGTGACATGCCCCCCCTTTTGTTAAAAAACGAATTGTAATCCAATGCTTTTATCTTTTTTATTTCCTTAACTGCACATCTTCACCCTCTTGTGCTCCCCTGCTGATTTAAGAGATTTGTCTGGTTCAAGGATTTAACGTAATTCTGTTGCCAGATTTCAAGGAAGAAAGATTTGAAAGAACAAAGTACAAGGGGGAAAAGGTATCTGAAAGACAAGTTAAAACACATTTCTTAATATGAGATTAATAACATGCTTAAAACTTTGCCAAACAAGAATATTTTGTAGATTCTTAGTCATTTTAGAGAGATTTAATTTTGTTGTCGCTTCAAGAAAACTAGTGGGTTCTACCTATGGTACAGCACACACATGGTCACCCCACACACTTAGAGACACGATCACACTCATTCATAAGCTCACACATACTCACAGTCATACGTTCAGAAATAAACCCAGAAACACACGCACCATCCTACAGCTTATCACCAAATCAGTGACTTGTGGGCAATCCACTATCCAGGACCTTACAGGAGCCAAGAGGCTTTGCTTGAGGAAAAACTTCCCGCCAATGTCAAGGACCCATTAGGAACCAAGCAAGTGCCCAGGGTGCTAGCCTGGACCCTCTGGGTCAGAGACGGGACCAGGGACCACCGCACTCCATCCCTGGCTTCAAGCCTGGCACCTCTCTAGCGGAGGAGATGCATTCCCGCGCCTCCGTTCATGCTCTCCCAGTTAACGCGCGCACTTAGGGAGATGTCCCCTCCCCCTGACCTTTCCCTATCAGAAACCAGCCGGTCGCCTCCAGCTCAGTCCCCGGGGTTGCAGAAGGGGGGCCGGAGGAGGAGCTGGGCAGAGGAGGACGGCCCGACTCGGGTGCGCCTGCCCTATCACACAGACATCTGTTCTCAGTTTCTTCCTCTTTATGATCGCTACAGATGACAAGGGAAGTAGAGCGGACCGAGGCGGAAAAAAAAAAAAAAGTTATGTCATAAAGATATAAAACGGTGCTGTGACTCACCTGCTCTTAGCCGCAGGTACGGGTTTCGTGGCAGCGTCTCCCCTCTGCTAGCCAGGAGCCCAGATAGGCCTAACGTCACTCGGCTAGGTTGACTCAGATGGCCGAGTTTCTAGTGAAGGGGGCAAAAGTGGGGCTCTCTCCCTTTTCAAGCCTGAAATCAGGGGAGTGGGGGTGGTCTGTATTCTCCAGTCTCCCAGGGTTGAACTTTGGGTCAGTAATCAGGACGGTGGGGGCTGGAAGCGGGCAGAAGAGTGGGAGGGGCGCGGGACGGGGCTGAAGCGGGAGGCCCCAAGGAAGGCGGTGGGTCCCCCTGGGGAGGCACCCTGGNGGGCGCTCCGGTGACTGCAGCCGCTTAGCTCCCCGCCCCCCGCCCTGCGCCGCGCGGCTGCCCGTCGCTTCGCACGGGGCTGGATGGTTGCATCGGGCAGGGTGGCTCCAGGATGTTAGGGACTGTGAAGATGGAAGGGCATGAGAGCAGCGACTGGAACAGCTATTACACGGACACACAGGAGGTGAGAGGTGGGCGGCACGCGGGACGCTCCCGGAGCCCCTGGCCGGGGAGGCCCNCAGATCCGCTGCCCCGCAGAGTAGGCTGGATCCCGGCGCTCGGCGCTTGGAGCGGGCCATAGGGTTTTAGGAAACTCTTGGGCTTTGAAAGCAACCTCTGGGGAAAGCACTTGCCTCTTTTCTGTGGAGAGCGGGAGCCGGAACCAGGCCCGGGGTGCCACGGGTTGGAGGGCGGGCGCCCGCACGAGTTGGTGGCAACTTTAGGAAAGACAGAGCTTGCCTGGAGGGCGGCCTCTGCCACCCACGGTTGAATTTGAAGATGTCTTTAGATGAAAGATCGTTGCAGTTAAGTTGAGATTCTTAATAATGAAACGATTCCGAAATTTTATAAAACTTCTTTAAAAGCCCTGTTTGGGGAGAAGTGTGCTTATTCTACTGTAGAACCGCTGGGTGGCGCTGGTGCGAACTGACTTTTCCTCTAGCTCGGCGAACCGAGAACCTGTTTCTCTTCATTGTCCCCTCGGTGGCACGTTCATGTGGTTTATTTTACAATGTGCACAAAGGGATTGTGAGGAAAACCAGGTACAGGCAGGACCACCATCTACTAAAAGCATTTCTCTGGAAACAGCTAGCAATTACCCCCCAAAAGTTCACCATTATTAAAAACACTTATTGGAATTGCCTTGGATGATCTTGGGGAGAAGAAAAAAAAAAGAAAGTAAAAAATACTTTAAGATATGGGCAGAAAAGATGTTGAATTAGGAAATATTTTTATGGTAATTGTTTTATTTAGATTTGTGTATTTATATATTTACAAACTTAGCTTGAGTTTATTTGCATACCACAGCAGTGTTAAATCTGTACACCTTTTATGTTTTCAAATGGAATTGTATTTGCTGATGAAAAAATTTAAGTATATTATTTTTATTAAATTGTCAGAGAAGTTTTTATGTTTTTGACTCTATACTTTTAACATATATAGAGCATTCCCAAATTGCTGTTGATAAGGGTTTTCTCCTACTGTTGATTTAAAAATGAGCTAAGAGCTCTTCCTCGGGTTTAATTCAAGGCAGTCATCTTGACCCACTAGTCAATGAAGTCTTATGGAAAGAGCTTCCTTATAGGTTAAAACAGAGAACTGGGAAATAGAATAGCATTAAGAGAAGATAAGTAGACTTTGATTTACAAATTTAAAGTGGGATTTTAAAACCAGGCTTTGAAATGATCCGCGGCAACATATCAGTATGTGAAACAAAATAGATTATATGGACAAATTGTGTCACCAAAATTTTTAATGTTATGGGGCTGAAAATAGGTAACGAAATTGATGCAAGTTTTTGAATGGCTTATAGAGATGTACATGTAAAGTCATGTTAAAGTTGAGTGTAGTGCACTGGTATTGTTATGCATCCCTTCCTGCCCTTTCTCTTCTTGTACATCTATTTTTAATTTTCCCCCAAACTTATTTAACTTGAGTTTCTTTCCCTTTTAATGTTACAGTTGCTACAAGAAGATAGGAAACACTACTTGTAAATATTATAACAGAAAGTCACCATTTGGAGAAAACTGCTAAGGCGGTAAAGCCAGGTGTTGAGAAATGTATGGTCAAACGGCCATGAATGATTAGTCCTATCAGGGAGAGTTTAATTAATAGCCACCCCGCACAGCAGAGGCTACTCCGCGGTCAGCTGGGCCTGGCAGGCTCAGGCGAGATAGGCACAGAGCTGGTGTTTCTGCTGCCCACCCCGGGGCTGCACCGCCGAACCCACCGCAGTCAGACAGGAATTTTGTTTTCTCTAGTTTAAATTCCTTTTAACCAGAAGGGCTTTGCTGAGGCCGAGCTGGGGTGGAAACTAGGATACCAACTGGCGTGGATGGAGTAGGCGATGGAGGGACCCCAGAAGCCCGCCCCTGGGCCTATCATGCAGGGCGATTACACATCTTCCTGGGGACATGTTTTCTGTGAGCGCTTCACTTTCATGCCTGCCGCGATAGGATTTTTCCCCTACCGCGCAAGACATTTTTTTGCTCTTTCGGGGGAGGGCGCCTGACGGTTTGCCCCGCGAGGGGGGTCCTATGCTTTGCAGAAATGCTCTCTGCACGTCTCCGGGTTTGCCCCTGGCGGGTCGGCCTCCCGCGCCCACCACTAACCCCGCCCTTTGGGGCCTCTTCACTTGCTCTCTCCGCTGCAGGCCTACTCCTCCGTCCCCGTCAGCAACATGAACTCGGGCCTGGGCTCTATGAACTCCATGAACACCTACATGACCATGAACACCATGACTACCAGCGGGAACATGACCCCAGCTTCGTTCAACATGTCCTACGCAAACCCGGGCCTGGGCGCTGGCCTGAGCCCGGGCGCGGTAGCTGGCATGCCAGGAGGCTCCACGGGCGCCATGAACAGCATGACGGCTGCAGGCGTGACGGCCATGGGGACAGCGCTGAGCCCCGGCGGCATGGGCGCCATGGGCGCGCAGCCCGCGGCCTCCATGAACGGCCTGGGCCCCTACGCCGCTGCCATGAACCCGTGCATGAGCCCCATGGCATACGCGCCGTCCAACTTGGGCCGCAGCCGGGCGAGTGGCGGCGGCGACGCCAAGACTTTCAAGCGCAGCTACCCGCACGCCAAGCCGCCCTACTCGTACATCTCACTCATCACCATGGCCATCCAGCAGGCGCCCAGCAAGATGCTCACGCTAAGCGAGATCTACCAGTGGATCATGGACCTCTTCCCTTATTACCGGCAGAATCAGCAACGTTGGCAGAACTCCATCCGGCACTCGCTGTCCTTCAACGACTGCTTCGTCAAAGTGGCGCGATCCCCGGACAAGCCCGGCAAGGGCTCTTACTGGACGCTGCACCCGGACTCCGGCAACATGTTTGAGAACGGTTGTTACTTGCGCCGCCAGAAGCGCTTCAAGTGCGAGAAGCAGCCAGGGGCCGGGGGCGGAAGCGGGAGCGGGGGTGGCGGCGGCGGCGCCAAGGGCGGCCCGGAGAGCCGNATTCGCCCCTTCATCGGGGCGTGCACGGTAAAGCCGGCCAGCTAGAGGGCGCGCCGGCCCCCGGGCCGGCTGCCAGCCCCCAGACTCTGGACCACAGCGGGGCGACAGCGACAGGGGGCGCCTCGGAGTTGAAGACTCCAGCCTCCTCGGCTGCGCCCCCGATCAGCTCGGGGCCCGGGGCACTGGTTTCTGTGCCTCCCTCCCACCCGGCGCACGGCCTGGCACCCCACGAGTCGCAGCTGCACCTGAAAGGGGACCCCCACTACTCCTTCAACCACCCCTTCTCCATCAACAACCTCATGTCCTCCTCGGAGCAGCAGCACAAGCTGGACTTCAAGGCGTACGAGCAGGCACTACAGTACTCGCCCTATGGCGCTGCGTTGCCCGCCAGCCTGCCGCTCGGCAGCGCCTCGGTGGCCACCAGGAGCCCCATCGAGCCCTCAGCCCTGGAGCCAGCCTACTACCAAGGTGTGTATTCCAGACCCGTCCTAAACACTTCCTAGCTCCCTGGGCCTGGGGGTTTGTCTGGCATGGCCATGCTGATAGCAAGAGAGAGAGACACAGAGAGAGAAAATCAACAGCAAACAAAACCACACATACCGAGCCGACAACAGCATAATAAAATCCCAACTCTTTTTACTTCATTTGTGTGTGTGTGTGCACAATCTTCTCCCCAGTGCAAAGGACTGTTACTTTGTTATTGTATTCAAAATGCCTTGTGTATATTATTACAGAGAAAACCCATCCCAAACCAACAGATTTTTTTTTTCCTGCAAAGTTTTAACGATCCACAAATGTATATATATAAAATCTTCCTACTTCCTTATTCCTGTCCTTTCCCTCTTTCCCCTCCAGACACATTCCAGTCTGTGCAGGGTTTATTTAAAGAAAAAAAGAAAAAGATGGTCAAACTTGTAAAATATTTGTTTGTGCTCCCCCCCCCACCTGACCCTCCACAAGTTTACAGGTCTGTGGCAATACTCTTAACCATAATAACTGAAAGGGTGAAGAAACAAGTAGACACGAGGGGCTATTAAAAGTATTTGAAGGACAATACTGCTGTTCTGCAGCAAAACATAAACTGATTATAAACATCAGAGCCATTTGTTATTCAGCTTACATTTCTGATACATTCAGGTAGCAGGTGTCTTAAAATGGATACATATATAATATGTACGAACTTATTTATGCACATGCTCAGATATTTAGACATCCTCCATATATTTGCATAACACATAAAAGTAATAGGTAGGTGATATACATGCTACATTTTCAAGAGTTGCCTGACCAGAAGTTACAAAGACACCCTCCTCCCTTGTCCTCTCCACCCACATATAACCCTGGGAATCAATTCCTCAAGAATTGCAATCCTCAGTAACTCTGCCCCTTGCTTTGCAGAGTGCCATTGTCATGTCATTCTGAGGTCACAGAACATGTATAAAATTAGCTTCTCTGTATCTATAACCATTTAAGTAATATTTTTTTCCAGGAAAAAGGGAATATTACGTTGTTGGAGGAGAGAAACGTTATAGGGAGTGGTATTTCAAAATTTGGTCCAAGATCGCAAAATCCAATTGATTGTGGCCATTTTAATTATTGCCATCATGTGCTTGTTTCATTCAGTGTTAATGCACTTTTCACAGTTGGATATGGTGTTAGTATAGCCAGACGGGTTTCATTCTTCTTCCTCTTTGCTTTTTCAATGTTAATTTATTGCATGGTTTATTCCTTTTTTTCTTTATAGTTAAAATTACTTTAAATGATGGTTAAAATTACAAATTAAAAATGTTAATTTTATCAATGTGATTGTAATTAAAATATTTTGATTTAAATAACAAAAATGATAAATTTTAAGCCGTGGAATATGTTCTTGATCATTTGCAGTTAAGGACTTTAAATAAATCAAATGTTAACAAAAAAGTATTCCTGTTATTTTCCTTAATTAAGTCCAAAATAGGTATTCTGATTACGATATTTTCCAAAATCCAGAATACAAATGACAAAAAGGAAAACGATCTAAAACAAACTTGTTTTGTTTATGCTTATTATATGAACTTGAAGTTAGTAAAAAAGCAGTTAAAGAAATTCATTATAAGTGGGTGGATAAATTGATTTGATATTCCAAGAATTGAGATTTTTAAGATTATTTAGTCCCTGTAATGTTTATTTCAGTTTTCAAGATGAACTTAAGCCTTTTATGTTTCCTTTGAGCCTGTCCACAATGGAATCTTCTAATTCATTAATATAGCTACATTCCCCCTTCCTCAATGTATAATTTTCCTTTATTTGAGAGGTATTCTAGGAGAATAAAATACCAGATGTGGCTGATAAAATGAAGTTGTCTAAAACAGAGAATCCGGAACTCTTTTTTTCATTAAAAGAGAAACAAAACGTAACCTATCACGGTAGCTTTGGAGGCGGTGTATGGGAGGCAAGTTAATTCACTCCTGCAGGGGAAGCTTTGTGCCATCAGGACATTCCAGGGTAGCTGCTATTTTGTATTTTGTGAAGATACTTCTAAAAATACTGTTTCTAAAAATATCATTCCTGAGAACTTAAAGCTGATTTGTTCCCTTCTAAGAAGCTTTTAAATGCAACTTCACACCCCTACAGTTGCTTGAGATCACAAAATCATTAATCTCCTTTGATAGTAGGCTCACTTTCCAGTCCACCTATTTCTTTGTAAGTCTTGTTCGGATTGACATCAACAATAACAACACCAACCCAAGCAGAAGCTAGCCGGCCTGAGCCCCTATGTATGAACTCCATCCTCGCCAGGGCTTGAACTTGGACAGCTTTTACTTTGATCGCCCCACTCCACACTGCGGACAAGATAAAAAGAGCTGTGTGAGTCCCTTAATTATCGCGTAATTGCCTCCCCAGATGAGAGAAGGGGTGGCGCGTAGCACTTGAGAAAAATCCAGAAATCCAAGACCCCCCCCCGCCCCTCAACATACACTTCAGCTAATGAAAGGAGAGAGAAATAACTGGTTTGAATAATTTCAAAACCTAATTTAGAGGCCTCTCGGGAGGACATTAAAGTCCCAAAGAGAGGAAAAAGCCTTCAATCTCAATAGTTACTTATATTTATATAGCAGGTGAACAGAAGTTGGCAAATTCGAATTCCAAATGTAATGAGGGCGTGAGTTTGGGCCTAAGAATTTTAGCAGCCGCACTGAATCTAAAGGTCTACTCGGTGATGTTCCCTTTAACAAATTAGCAATATCAACGTTTCCCCTGCACCCATCGTGCTTAAGTCGGCCTGAGCTCTCTCTCTTACTTGGCAGAGACTTTTCCTAGGCTTGCGGGGGCGAGGCGCCGCCGGCTGATCGCAGAGGCTACTTTGGAAACCTGCCTGAAAAGCTAGTACGGTGGATCTCGGGGAGCTGGTCTCGTGGGGTTCTCAGGCGATTTTCCACCACTTCTGGGCAGTAAAACACCCCCGGGCACCTTGCGCGCGCTCTGCAACGGCTTGACGAAGCGATCTGCGCCCGGCGCGTTAGATTGTGTGCGGACTGGGGCAAACGCGGCCGGTTGCCGGGGAAGGGGGACAGAGCAGGACCGCAAGCATCTCGGGGTGACAAGTGCAGTTAGTTCCTCATTGTCTGGGCATTTTCCCCTCCTAGCGAATAAATCTTCTGTTGAGCCCGAGACCTAAAAGTCAACAAAGAAGGCCAGGCGTCGCTTTACCGCTCCTGTGGCCCAACGCCCGCGTTGCCGCGGCTGCTCCCGCTGGGTAATCCCTTCCTCGGAAACCCGGACACACAAGCGCCTGAACGCCCGGGGCTGGGGCGCCGCGCCCCAGGGCCAGGAGGAAAACATCTGTGGTTCCGAGGGAGTGCTGGGACCCTCCTCGAGCGCGCCCCCTTCCCGTGGCCCCCGCCCGCCCCCCTTTTCGTCTTCGAGTTTCTAGATTTCTTCACCTCGGACACTCCCGTAGACGAGGGCCGGAAAGGGGATGCTGACCACTCAGCCGCGGTCCACCGGGCTCGCTTTATTTAGGAATTTCCCTCGAGATGGGGGAGGGGTCTCCGGATGGGGAGGGAGGGAGTGAGAAGGAAAAAAAAAAAAAAGTTTCTACAGACCCTAGTGCAAAGCTTCGGAGGCCCTCCGACGCAGTGACGAAGCCACCACTGAGCAATTTTAGAAAAAAAGAAAAATGTTTTGGGAGTGAGTGGAGTCCTGGGGAAGAGAACTTCACATGTAGCTTTCACCTGTTTCCAGGCCTGAAACATTTTAAAAATTGATACAAAGAGAAGACAACTGAACACAGGGATGAAGAAAAGCTCACCAGAAACCACACGACTTAGGAGTGTTCACAAGTAGAAGTCAGCTCGGTCTCTTTTCTACATGGTGGCTATTATGGTGTGTACGTCACAGAGAAAATTTAATTTCCATTGTCCCTTCTTGAACTCTTTATAGCAGAATAAGCTGGTGAGAATTATTAAGGGAGGAGGGATTAAACAAACAAAATCCTATTAAAGTTCTTAACTTCTGTTTTCATTTTCTGAAGCCTAGAATACTCAACTGATTTCACTGAAAGCATACAAAAAACATGATTTTTCTCAGGAACCTAACAGATTTGAATGAGCTATAGCCGAAAAGAGTTCCTGGAGTAGGAAAGGCAAAAATGTTGTTGTTTTAGCACTTTGAAAAATTGATCTCAATTCCACAAAAATGCTTATTAACTTTCTTTGCAAAAAACTTCTGCAATCAATACAAATTCCTTCCAATGCAGACCAAAGTAGGAGACCTGTAGCCCAAATTAATTAACCTTTCCTTAAGATCAATTGGTTGTCTGTTGATTTAGCAGTAATATTGTAGAACATTTGGCTATAATGTATTTTAATGTGATACCTCAATATGTCAAGAGGAAGTACTCACTGAAAAGATAAAATTGCTTAAATTATTTAATAGATGCTTACTAAATTTGTAGAAATATTTTATTTTCAAAAATTAAATCTTAATTGCTTATTTGAATTGTAGTAAAAAGTGTTTTGCAACTAAATGGAGTTAAGATAATGTCTAATTAGTTGAGATAGTTATGTGCAAAAAGTTGATTATTTGTAAGCTACCTTGGACTAAATAGGTCATTAAATTATGCAGAAATTTAGAGATAAGATTTTCTCAAATAGAAGGAATCATTAACATCAATAGAAACTCATGAGAGTAAGAGTATAATAAAAATGAAACAATTTGGAAGATTTTACAACCTTCTCATTTAGAAGTAGAATCTATTTGGGGAGATATAAGGTGTTTTGTTTTTTACAGCAGCCATTTCTGCAAGTTTTATTTTCTACCACTGATCCTACTTGGGGTATCCAAATAACACTTAGTCGATTAAGTGTTCTGGGCTTTTTCCCTCTCAAACAGTTTCATTTGTGGTTTCATTGGTGTTTCTCTTTTAGCTCCCAGTCTAGCTTGGTTCACTGGACTTTGGACAGCCCAGACAGACTGCAGCCCTCACCACTCCCCACTCTAGCCATCATTCTAGCAAGCAATATGGAGCTGGAAAACACCTACACATTTCAATTTTAACTTGTACAATGCATACATTTTCCTACTATACACATTTTTAAAAAATCTGACAAGAGGGAAATCCTCACTTGCTACCTTTCTTTCTCTAACTTTCTCATTTCTCCCAATTATGTCAGCTGTGACTACATAGCGTAAAAGCAGAGCTCATGGTGAGCATTAAGATCTCCTTTGTAGCCCCAGAAAGTGAGAAGCAACCTTCCTTCTAGATGCCACTTCATGATATTTTGTGGTTTCTATATGTTCTAGTCAATGTAGAGTATAAAAGCAGGATATTCTCCCTCAAAATCTGGGAAGGAAAGGGCTTAAATGAAATAGGTGCTTGGGAACCTCAGAATCCAGGTGGGATGCTGGTCAAGTCCCATCAAGATCAAGTTCAGAAAGGCCAGCAACTAGGGCAGGCCTGACTCAGGGTTCTAAGTGTGAGATTTCCCTTGGTTGACTTTCTACTTCTCTCCTCAAGATTACATCACGGTCTTTTTGAAAAAATCCCTGAAACCCAGAAAAACAACCTGGAAATCCCCCCCCCCCCCAAGCACTGCTTGGAAATAGGGAACAATGCATTCAACTGGAAACCTCTTTAGTTTCCTTCCCTCTCTCCCATGAAATTTTAGTTACTCCTTTGCTTGTCTAATCATGTCCCAGGTCAGTTTTTTTTTTTTTTTCCCCTCTCTCACGCCAAAGAGCTGTTATTTTAAAACACAACCGATTTAATGAGAAGACTGTAGGGGTTTTGTGGTGGTTTGTTTCATTTATATATTTAATTTTAAGGACACATTATGCCCGATGGAGGAAGGAGGTTCCCGTTTAGTGCTACACGCTTCGAGAGGTGGTTTTCTTGGCGCGATCCAGGTGACTGGTGTGTTTTTGGAACGTTCCCCTAGCTCTGGGTCCCCCCTGGGAGCCTTGCGCTTCTTCACTTCCATAGCCCAGCAACCGCCTAACCCAACATCTGCTTAGTTGGAGCGCCAACTCCCGCCGCGTCGTTCACCGCTTTTGCCTAGGTGGAGGTCGATTCACGAGCTCAAACTGCAATGAGCCGCGTTTCGGGCAGGGCACCGTCCAGGTTTCCTCACCTCTCCTCGGAGTCACATCGCCTTCTGCCGACACGCGCTTCCTTTGTGTTATGCCTGGCTAATATATTAATGGGGCGGATAACCCGGATCCTTTGTAGGAGGTAGCGGGGGAGGGGGTGGAGACCGGGAAGGGAACCGAACGGCTCCAGTTGCTGACCCTGGGGCCAGAGTTCAGAGGAGGGAGGACTGGCGGAGGGGGGTCGCGGGATGCGAATCGAGGTGAGGAAAGTTCACGTTAAGGGCACCGAAAGTCAACTTACTTAAATTCGTGCAACAGGTTTTTGGAAAAGGTGATCGGGTGCTAATAATGTTCTGTGCTGGGTTCAGAATTGCGAGGCGGGACGCCGCGCACGCTGGCGAAACCGCCCGGCTGGCTGAGCCGGCCGAGCGCCTGCTGCAGGGAGTCCGCTTGCCCTTCCCGGGTGCCCTTACCCCTCCCGGGTGCCCTTCCGCCCGCCAGGAGCGGTCTCGCTGCGCGGTGCCGAGTCACAGGCGGAGAGTCTTAACTGCGGGTGCACGGCTAGCCCTGTCGGAGGGGTACGCCTTCGCAACTCCTCAAGCTCCAACTAAGCCGGCCACCTTAGTTGCTCGGTTCCGATGCTTGAAAAAGAAAGCCTTCCTGGCTCGCTGCGCTCCCGAGACCTTTGCCGTCCCCACCCTCACCTCCAAAGCGCTGGCCTCCCCGTCTGATAACCGCAGCGGATGGAACCGTCGCGGGACGCCACGAAGGGGGCGCGAGAAACCGAGACCTTGTGGCCAGGGG
>NW_027530683.1:1678783-1679023 GCF_008692635.1 Crocuta crocuta
CTGCCTCCCGGGCCGCTGGCGCGGTGGAGCCCCCTCCCCGCCAGGCCTGCCGCCCCGCCCGCCAGACGGTGCCCGGGCGCCCCGAGACATATGCTGCCCGCAGGCCGCGCGGCCCGACGTGGTGCTCATTGCCGAGGCGGTTCTCAGCCCATCAAAAGCCCAGGCTTTCTTCAGCCGTATGGGCCGCGAGGTGAACAACAATGGCCGGGCCCCTTCACTTCAAAAGCAGCGATCAGGGGA